>NC_143254.1:118396961-118705295 GCF_984573655.1 Nuphar pumila | reverse complement strand
TCGCACCTGTTATGTCCTGCAAATGATAACATTAGTAGGATTGAACTGAGCCACCAACGTCAGAGGACAACAGGATTGAATTGAACCACCTATGACCCACCTTTTATGTCTTGCAAAGGACAACAAAAGCAACAATGAACTAAACCACTTGCGACACAGCAATAATATTGGATTGAACACCACCTCACGACTTGCAGATGACAACATAGCAGCAATGGAGAACTGAACTGAACACCACCTCACGACCAGAAAGTTTTATTCAGTACTCTACTTGATCCGACTCCAACAGAACTAATTCACCTCCTTATAATATCGTTGTGTTCATGGATCTGATAACATGATAAAATATCAAGTATCAAACCATACAGAAAACACAACCAAAGCCAGAGAAAACAATTTTACATGGTTAGACCTTTGGTATGCCTACGTCCACGTATAAGGACCACTCTCTCTTTCTTAATTGCTTTATAAGAGAGGCATTATTATTATATAACTTTTCTATCCTAGTACAATTGAAAGACTTCAAACCCAATTACATAGTTTCCCAACCTTAAAATCCCGGCTGCATAGTTTCTTAATATTAAAAGGTTTCTTGATACAATTGAATTCCTTGTCTTCTAAGATATTTGATCTCTCAGCTTATAAGTAAATTGCTGGCCGAATTTCCTTATCCTCTTCATGTGTGTATGAATCCAGATCTGGCTTAATAGATAAAATATCAAGGATGAAATACAGATAAAGGTTTGACTGTTACAAGCACTACTGCTTCAATTTGCAAAACAAGAACATGCTAACCACTACAAAATTATGACACTTTTTTAATGTTTATTAAGGGAAAAGCCTGATTCAAGTGGCGGGGCTCATGAGAGATTAAAGCTTTATCGAATTCATGGCCCATTCGCAAGTGGTTAAAACCCCGAGATTGCTCCCCTTGCCCATAAGTGACCATGTTGCTTCATCTTTAAGCCAAACAACATACACCTCAGGTATCAAACTCTTGATGTCACTCAGCTTAAATGTCTTAGCTGACCCAACTAGTTAGGTATGGAGCCCTTGTGGACAAAAGCAAGGGATACTTGAATGTGGGTTTCTCAAGCACCTAGAGTTGAGAACCTACACATATAATGATCATGGGAAACACGTATAATGATCATGGGAAAGGATGTAGCAAACAAGAGTTCTAAGTTTGATGCCTAGTGCGAGCGTGGTGGCATGTTTACTCTAGCATCATGATTTCAAATGCATTTCCATCGCTCAAAAATGGCATAGAAGATAGTAAAATATATGGCTACTACACTTTGCACATGACTATCATTCTTGTTTCAAGATTTGGTTAGAGTATTTAATGTCCATTAGTTAGCCAAACCAGTGCCCAACCATCTTTGTGTTTGAGAAATGTTTTGATGTAGCATCTATTCTCAAGAAATAGTCAATCATTCTTGATGGTATCGAGCCAATTTTTTTCTTTCTTTTGATTCGAATTCAATGCCAAAGAAATTTTGCTACCACCAAAATGTATAAATCTCTAAAGGGTGATAAAGAGACCATATGTTCCTCTTTTAATCTCTAATGCAAGCCCTCTATGGATCCCAATCACCAATCCTTGCATGAATAGCTAAGGATCCAATAAGTCCAGCATGGATTCCATTGGATGTCTCAATTGAAAAAATGCGTCCATAGTAAAACAAATGGATATCTCGTTTTCAAAAATTAGAAGTTTTCATGTCAATCCCCCAGGAACCAAAAAATTTGATTTTGAATCATGCCTATAAAGGAATGCACTTGACTTTGTTCTGTTTTCATTTTTGACATTGTTCTGTTTTCATTTTTGACGTGCCTTTTATCTTGTAGAGTAGAAAACCATAACGCTCTCAGTCATTAAGAAAGGAGGCAGTTCTAATATTTGGTAGGATTGGGTCCTTCGAGTAAGCATGCAACTTGCACTGGTTGAGAGATTTGTTATGGGAACCAAGATGCAAAGCATTAGAAAGCTGGACAATTAACTTTTAGTCTTTTTAAATTCTGGGCATAAGCACTGCGCTGCCCTATAGAAGATTCAAAGGGGAATAAACTTCAATTTTTTTTGGTAAAATTAACTACTTAGGTTACAAACACAAACTTGTGCTTTTATTAACATGATCCCTAGCTGCATCATTCATTCATATATTGCCTTCATATCTAAGCTCAACACTTTATAACAAACAGGAATAAAATAAAAAGCATACAGTACGGACCAGATTTTGCCCTTATATAGTAGGCATTATTGGTTCAACTGGCAAAGCAAAATCACATTAAGCACTAAAAAGCTAGGAGATGCAGGCATGATGGTTCTCTAAGACCCAGAGTTGGGAACCCATGCATAATGACCATGCGCAAGAAAGTGGCAAACAGGAGTTCCTGGCTTAATGCCTAGTGCGAGCATAGTGGCATGATTTGGGTTCCATGTTGATGTCTCAATATGGCACACAGCCACTGCATTCACTTTGGTGCCATCTTCCTCAGCAACCAATGGAACAATATAAGATTTAGTGTTGGTAGTCTTGTGGCAGGAGAACACAGCATAAGGATAAGGCATGCGGTGGCACACCACTGCATGTTCAGTGGTTAACTCAACCATACCAGTTTGGATTGTATATACACGACTTTTGGGTTCTGTCTTCTCTTTGTTGACAACTGAGGTGGCCAATAACTGAATTTCATGGGTTTTGAGTTGGGAGATGGCAAAGTCGATCATGGATTCTACGGATGTAGTACAGTATCTGGTTTCCCCTTTATTATGTGGCATCTCACAACTCTCAAGTGTTTTCTTTATGATTGAAGCCCCAACAGAGGTGGGGTCTACTGAGAAGTGTCCCAGGATCTCTCCAAGCTTGGACGTTGAGAAGGGAATGGCTTCTGCTGCTTTGCGAGGAAAGAAAGTAGGCCAGCCGCTGCCTTCTCTCTCTCTCTTCACAAAGTCTATCTTCTTAGTCTTGCTGCCCGACTTCAAATTTGTTTTCAAGAAGAGGAAATCAACATCATGGTTGTTCTTTAGCTCATCTTTAGTTGTGCCCAGGTGATACAAGTCATAAGTGCTTCTTGTGCAGGCCTGCGTCCCGAGGTCTGAAGAAAATATTTAGTTAGATAAATGAACATTAGATGGATGAATAAGTCTAATAAAAGATCAGAGAGTAAAGTCTACTTCCAAACTAGTGGTGCAATGGTATAGGTCTTAAATCAAGTGTAGGTCGGTCTGTGCGGTTGTTAAGAACGCCCTATCCTTGTATATTAATTAGCTCGCCGTGCACAAACAATTGTGTAAAGACTCACATGAACAAAGACAAACACACATGTACGCATGTATCATGTTAGGGATCCCCCGCTACTATTTTCTAGCAAAATCATGGCAAGCATATTCTAGATTAGTAGTGCTAGAAAAAGCGTAATGATGAAAACCAAGTCTAAAATCAAATCAGCATGTGTTTAGAGATATCCACAAGAAAAGCTACTATCCTTTGTTTTTGGTCTAAGACCAGAAATTGGTTTATGGGCGGGCTGTGATTTTATTGAAGAATACTCAAGTTGGTGATTTTGTCTCACCAAAGCACAATGCCTGTAGAGTATATATGGACATATATTTGCAATTGTCTAGTGTATATAAAATCTAGTTGAAAAATCATAAGTGCGAGCTGTATCCATTCAATCTAACCTCATTGGTGTGTTCAGCATGGTTTGTCTATATATATATATATAGTTTTATCTAACATTAAATTAGTTGTATTAACACTAGGGACATTCAATCTTATTCAAATGACCTTAAAAGAATCATGTTTTGGAAATGCATGATTACTTTTTTAGGTATTATAGGTCTTTTGAACTTGGAAGAAACTAAAAAATCAAGCACCTTTCTCGAAAAAGTAACTTCATGAATTTATCAAAGTTGCTTTTTTTTACTTCAAAAAGTAATAATGCATTTTAAAAAATGTCATTATTTTAAAGATATTTTGGTTATTTCAATAAGTAATTTAATATTAGATAAACCATATATATATGTGTGTGTGTAAAGAGAGGCATAACATGGGATGCCCCCATGTTGAACAAGTTGGGACGAGCACAAAAGTGACCCTTTAGCAGCAGTTAATGATCAAGGCTAAAGGTCATTTTGCATTTTATTAGCACGCAATGTGATCATGTGCACGATCAATGCCATGCTAACATTGGACGCTTTAAGCATCTCACATTATATATATATATATATATATATATATATATATATATATATATATATATATATATGTGTGTGTGTGTGTGTGTGTGTGTGTTGGATAATGTTTGCTACACTCATGGGTTCTAAATCCACAAGTGAAAAGATCTATTTTTTTATTCTTTTTCACATGTGACCTTCCAAATTTAATCCACATCTGGTTTTGTGAAAACTGGCCTTTAGATTATGTTTCCACGATGTGTGGATTGGATTTTCTGACTGAAGAAAATTCAACAGTGAACATCTTTACTGTCACAAATATCAAATTTTTTATCCAAAATTCATGATCGAAGTGTCTATTTATAGTAAATCAATCATGTGAACACATCTGTACTGTCAGAATTAAAAAAAAAAAACATCAAAAACTGTCCAGGGGTAAGCTTGGCATGGTTTTTGGTGGGTAGGTATTTATTCCTCTCTCTCTCTCTCTATATATATATATATATAAATATATATATGAAAACCACAGTATGAACTGCGATTTTCAAGGGTTTTTTGTTCTTTTCTTTTGAATATAACTGTGTGGATGTGATCTATATGCTTGGTTTTATAGGGATCATTTCTTCAATCATCCAATTATAATGCACAAGCCAGATTTTTTACGACTTGAAAATCAATTGCTCGGAATTTTTATAAATATCCACTCATGAAAAAATCATCCATTTCATAAAAAATACATGATCCAACAGTGAATTCTTACGAATTCACCATGTAGAACACATCTGCTTGGTCAGATTTGCAAAAAAAAGTGTTGGAATTGATAAGGTCACATGGTAGTTCTCATGTTTTTGCAGTTCACACACACACACACATATCCAATCACACACACCCTCATCACTGCCATTCATCGGCTAATAACTTTATTGGTGCACTAAACTACTTCGCTTCCCACCAGCATTCCATATGTAGTTGCTTGCACACCTGCACTGATAATTTTTTTTGCATTTGGTACACTTCCTAACGAATTCCCTTTATCCCACAACCAAAAGATTACCGGCTAAGAACAGCAACATGAATCCCATCAATTTTCCAAGGATGGACAGATACTAAAGAATAAAAAAATCTCCTTGCCCACCTTGTAGATTTGTGTAAGCTTGGCTCTTTCCGTGTGTGTGTGTGTCAATCCTCTCAAAGAGATCAAATCTCAACTGCTCTTGTTGCACTAAAAACTCGGGGGTAGGGGGCGGTTACAAAATATGGCTTTCCTTATCTAATAATTGAGTTTTTCGTCAATTAGACTTTATATATTCATTTTATTTATTTATTTATAAGCAACATGTTTTAGTTTAGAATTTCGATATTTAGAAGTATTTTCTAAAGAGTAAAAACTAGCACCCCACAATATTTTGAATTTTAAATGCATCATGTGCTGTTGTTTTTCTTGTTTTGAGAAACATGTCCAGATGCTTTAAAATCTTCATTTAAAGCATAGTTTTTTATTAAATAAATTATAAATAATAAATATATAAGTTTCCATTGTTGAAACACCAAAGAACAGAAAGAGAAAAGCGTCTGATTATCATTAGTTGTAGATTTTAGACCTTTCTTTGATTATATATATAGTGTTGCTTTTCATGGACACTGTTTCTTTTACTATTCTGAAAGTGGTCGTCCATTTAAAAAAATTATTTGAACCAACAAACCCCTTTCTTTCACTGTACTAGAGCGTATCACCTTTGTGAAATACAAATTCACCAGATGGCAAGAAGGCTTTAAGAGAATATGGCATGGGCGTTGTAGGCAACAATTCGTTCCAATAATCCATTGGAGTAATCTCCCCACTGCTGAAGGTCACGCTCAAAAGCTGTTAAAAAAGGAAACAAGAAAAAAAAAAGACCAATGAGTAGTGTTAGAATCTAGCTGTATACATAGACGATGTGGAAGCATGCATGGTGGGCAAATTTTTTTAACTGGCTATATTGCCTAATGCTGCTATCTATGTCACGACATACTACGATCTTTGACCTATCACTTAAAAAGAATATATATTATATTATTGATGACGAACCCTCCCTGATAACGGGCCTGCATCCCTACGGGATAAACCCAGGTGGGCTCACGACCACAAAGCTTCGAATACACCCATGCGTCAGTGGGGTTTGATCTGGTGCCCTTATCTCAGTGCCTTTTCAACCACCCTACTGGCCATGTGGGCGACCCCAGGGTGGTAAAAGAAAAACAATATCATCCAACATTCTTTTATATCTATGATCTCTCTCTCTCTCAGTGCTATTTGCAGTACTGACCATAAATACGAACGAAAATCTCCAAGGTTGTAAAAGAAAAACTATATCTCCCGACCTCATATCTATGAGACCTCCTCTCTCTCAGTGCTATTTGCAGTACCGACCAAAAATATGAACGAAAATCTCCCTCCGAACCACAGAAATCTAATTCTTGAATTTGAGCTTGTATCATTTCCATTGAATTCACTGACCTAGACAAACTAGTGCACTTTGTTTATGATCGCTTCTCAAAATACATATATGCACAAATATAACATGAACCATGTTGTGTAGAGTAAGCACCCGCACCATCATTTTGAGAGAGAGAGAGATTATAGTCTTTCCTCACAATAAAGGGGCCATATTTTGCGACAAGATAATATCGAGTGTCTGGTTAGCATTTGTCATGTCAGATTATGCATAAAAAAATTGAGGCGATAACTTTATTTTGATAGCAGAAGGTAGAAGAAAATCTTACCAGAAAGGCAGAGAGCAAGAAGGTGGCCATGACGGTAGATTAAGAGATTTGATAAGAGGGGGAAATATCTTGGTTGCTCATGAAGGAGGTTTGCTAACTCCTTTATATATAACCTTAAATCCCGTCCAATACCAGAACAGTGAAATCACTCACAGGTCATTGATGTAACCATCCAGCATTAATGCGTGGGCCAACAAATGAGCTGTATCGCTTGTAGGCCATAAGGGTGGATTAAGTTCTCGATGGTTCCGCTCTGATCGTAGATCCAGAATATACGAGGCCCACACCTTGTCTTATATATATATATATATATATATATATATATATATATATATATATATATATATATATATATATATATATATATATATATATATATATATATATATATAGAGAGAGAGAGAGAGAGAGAGAGAGAGAGAGAGAGAGAGTAACGTAATATATATATAAAAACAGATATATATATATAGAGTAACGTTCCATACCATCAATCTTCCAAACCTTTTTAAAAAATATACTTTCATGTATTTAATGCTTAATCTAAACCTATAGATGTGTTTATCATTAACTATATATTCACTAAACCCATGATTTTGATCCAATCAGTTTAACAAGAATTCTTGATTTTTAATTAATCAAGTTTTTGATGTAATATGAACCGTTAATTTTTTATTTAACTAAAAACGTATACAAACATGAAAAATATTTAAACCAATACATATTTTATACTAAATAAATTATAGAGATCACATATATGCGTTTAGATTAAATAAAAACCCATGTAAATATATTTTTTAAAGGAGTGGAGGACGGTCTAAAAGATAAATAGTCTGAAACATACACAATACTCTCTCTCTCTCTCTCTCTCTCTATATATATATATATATATATATATATATGGTTAGATGTGTTTATTTGTTTCAAATTAATTTGATGTAAAAATATAAATACTTTATCGTCAGATTTTAGTATAATATCAACAATTGATTTTTTACCTCTTTAAAATACACATCTGAGCATAAAAAATCTTAATTGGATACATGTTTTCTATTGAGTAAACAATGATAAACACATCTAGCCGTTCAGATCAAGTAAAAATTACATGAATGCATGATTTTTGATTGGTCCTAATAGGACCTAACAAAAGAAAGAATATGACCATTCTCATATATAATCGTTGAACAATATTTCGATGTGGTTTTTTTGTTTTTTTTTGACCTTTAGTGGCAGTCTGCTAAAGAGTTGGGTAGAACTAGCGCTCTTAGTGACTGCCACTAAAGGTAAAAAAATGTTAAGCTGGTGCTCATCGCTGATTGCACGTTTGACGAACTTTTTGTGAGTTTGACATTATGCCATACTTATATATAAAATGTTATCTAACATTGAATTAGTTGCATTTAACGATAGATGCTTTCAACTAAAATGATCAAAATACTCTTAAAAATAATATATTTTTTAAAAGTTACTGGACAGGCAGAAAGCAAGAAGAGCAGGTAGCCAGTATGGTGGCTCTGATAAGAAAGAAAAGGAGAGAAAATTTTAACGTGGTTCAGTGTTAATGCACCTACATCCACAATAGCTCTCTACTAGAATATTAAGTAGTGAGGCGCACTATGCTATTTAAGCTATTGCAATATTTAGAGATCTCTTTACAACTGTTTTCAACAGGGATAGCTGTGATTTTAGGATTGAGGATCGGTGCCTCTATCTTTCCATTGTTATCAAAACAATATTGATAATTATCTTGAGAACTATCATTTTGACAACTTCCAGAATTAGTGTGCTGACTTTCTTTTCTTGAATTGTTGCCTTTCAGTTGATTATCACAACTACCATTCTTAGCATACTGATTACCTTTGGTATGACGTGAATTACTATTGGAATTTTGATATGATTCTTTACTTCCATTATGGCCCCTCAAACTGGACGTGAAGTGAATCCAAAGTCCAAGTTTGTTGCGTAGATCCTCAAGCTGGTGGCGAGGGAGAGTCTTTGTAAACAAATCAGCAATTTGTTTTGAGGAAGGGATATGGCAAGTGATTAAGGATCCCAATGCCACTTTCTTGTGAACAAAATGGTAGTCGAGCTTGACATGCTTCATGCGTGAATGCAAGGTAGGCTTGATTGAGACTTGAAGCACATACATGTTGTCACAAAGAAGAGTAGGAGGCTTGGAGAAGTATACCCCAAGATCTCGAAGAATAAAGGTGAGCCACATAAGTTCAACGGTGGCAGATACCATAGCACAATATTCTGCCTCAATGCATGATCGAGCAACAAATGTTTGTTTCTTGGCACTCCAGGACACAGGATTAACACCAAGGAAAGTGAAAAAGCTGGTGGTGTATCGACGAGATAGCGAACACCTGGCCCAATCAGCGTCTGAAAAAGCATATAGATCCAAGGAAGACTGAGCAGTAATCCGAATGCCAAAATCAATAGTCCCATGCACATAACATAGAATTTGCTTAACCATGGCAAAATGGGCTTTATATGGCTGCTGCATAAATTGGCTGACATGATTTACACTAAAAGAAAGATCAGGACGAGTCATGGTGAGATATTGTAATCCTCCCACGATGCTCCTGTAGAAGGTGGGATCATGAAATCTCTCATCAGATGTAGTCTGGGTGCCAATATTAGATATCATGGGAGTAGCGACTGGTTTGGCATTGAGGAGAGATGCTTTTTCCAATAGTTCATAAGCATACTGCCGTTGATTAAGGAGCAAGTAGTTGCCAATGTGGTGAACATGAATTCCCTTAAAGTAGTGCAGAAATTCTAAGTCTTTCATGGCAAATTCTGAACTTACTTGAATAATAAATCTTTTCATCATGTCAGTGTAATCTCCAGTAAGAATAATATCATCAACATACAGTAAGAGTATAAGCATACCATTGGAGGTGGTGCAAATAAAAAATGAGGGATCTGCAGTACTAGCAAAGAATCCTAATGAAAGGAGAAAAGACCCAAATCGATCATACCAGACTTGTGAAGCTTGTTTTAAGCCATATAGAGCTTTGTTGAGCCTACAAACATGGCGAGGTTTAGCTGGGTCCTGAAAACCTGAGGGTTGCTCCGAATAAACTGGTTCTTGAAGATTTCCATGTAGAAAGGAATTCTTAACATCTAACTGACGAATGTCCCAATGATTGTGAAGGGCTAAAGATAATACAATTCTGATAGTAGCCGTCTTGACGATAGAGGAAAAAGTTTTAACAAAATCTAAACCAGGAATTTGTTCAAAGCCTTTGGCAACCAAATGGGCTTTAAGGCATTCCAAAGATCCATCACTATGAAGTTTTGTCTTAAAAACCCATTTACTTTATATAACATTCATATCTTTGGAATAGGGCACCAAATCCCATGTGTTGTTTATATGAAGAGCTTGTATCTCATCTCTCATGGAGTGGACCCATTTTGGATGTTGAAGGGCAGCTTTGAGGGAGCAAGGTTCTCTCAGAATAGTTTCTGCCAGAAAATATTTTGGGTTCGGTTTTATAATGCCATCCTTAGACCGGGTGGTCATGTGATGAAGATTGGTCATTTCACCAGACAAGCTTGACTCACCATCATGCTCATCAGATGAAGTAATCACATGCTCATCTATATCCAGAGTAGATCTACTGACTTTCTCGGTCTCAGGAACTTGGAGAGTTGTAGTAGAACCAAGATCATGTTCGAGCTCAGGGTCTTCTCCCATAGTATGACAATCAATTGATTGTTGAGATTCGACTGAAGGAATCACCAACTCAAGTGTAGAAGGAGGTAAAGGTGCATCCATATGTGTGACATCAAGGCTCTTCTGAAAGCTAATTAAATCCTAAGTTGTGGTAGCAAATAGTTTTCCTGGCTCTCTTTGAATGAAAAAATTTATTCGTCAAACACATGTCATGAGAGATAAACACGACTAGTGGGAGGATACAAACAACGATATCCCTTATGTTCATCTCCGTAACCAAGAAAAACACATGGAAGACTTTTTGGTTGAAATTTAGTTTGAGTATATTCTCCAAGAAAAGGGAAACATTTACAACAAAAAATCCATAAACAAGAATAGTCAGGAACCTTGCCAAATAATCTTTGGAATGGTGACTGCATGTTAATGGTAGGAGTAGGTAACCGATTAATCAACCATACAATAGTCTTAAAGGCCTCTACCCAAAAACGAACAGGTAAAAAACTGTGAAACATAAGTGTAAGCCCCAACTTAGTGATAGATCGATGTCGTCTTTCTGCCATCCCATTTTGTTCAGGAGTCTTGGGGCAAGCTTTGTGATGAATTATTCCTTGGTTTTTCAAGTAATCTCTTAGCATAATACTATTGAATTCACCCCCTTCATCAATTTGAAATATTTTTATGGGTCCTTCAAATTGATTTTTAAGAAGTTTGTGAAATTCAACAAACTTGACAAACAACTCAGATTTATGTTTGAGAGAGTAGAACCATAAATACCGCGTACATTCATCAACAAAAATAGCATACAAACGAAACTTTTGGTTTGAAATGATCGACGCCGGCCCCCATAAATCACAGTGAATCTTTTCAAAGGGAATACTTGAATGTTTATCAATATCAATAAACAATAATCGACATATTTTGCCCGTTTGGCAGCTACCACAGATAGGAGAAATAGTGGTTTTAGCAGAAACAATTATGCGCTTATTTTTCTCCAAAAAATTTATTACTTTGGCATGTGTATGCCCTAACCTATTGTGCCATCCTTCATAATCTGTAGACCTGAATTGAGAAGAGAAATATGATGTACGCTGTTGAGTCTGAAGACCATAAAGATCTCCCACTCTACTTCCTGTTGCCACCATCCTCTTTGATATATGATCCTTGATAACAAACCCATTAGCATTGAACTCAATAGAATATGGCATATCCAAAGTTAATTGATTGACGAAGATCAATTTTTTCTTGATTTCTGGAACTACCAAAACATTTTTCAAGGTAAGATCATGATGTTTTGTTTTGATTTTTGCAGTTCCAGTGTGGGTAATAACAAACTTATTCCCATTGCCGACCATAATCTTATCATTACCAGAGTATCGAGATGGATTGAAAAGATTACCTGGATCTCCAGTCAAATGGTTTGTCACTCCTATGTTTGAGAACCAGGCCTGGTCCTGACCATCAACAATCTTCATGGCTACTAGAGCTTTCAGAATGTCATTTGTTTGATACGCCTGATTGAACCAATGTCAGCAGTTTAATGCTCTATGATTTGGCTTATTGCATATCTAACAAACAACTCCTATATGTGGATTAGTAGACGACTAATTTCCTTGCCTTTGATCCGATTTATTCTGGCTATTTTGACTGGGTGAATTACCAACTTGATTAAAACCACAACCTGAAGAATTGAATTGGTATGGCTGCCGTCGATTGTTATATTGTGATCTCTGATCACGTTGAGTTGAGAATGCCATGTTATAGTTTATTCCACTCTCACTAGCATGTAAGGCCCTCATCGTTTCATGACTTTGTAAAAAGGACAACAAGCTCATTGTAGCTTGGTGTTGGTGGTTTGAGCATTGTTGTAACAAATGCTTCATAACTATTTCTCAACCCATTCAAAATCCAAAAAACTTTGTTATGACCTGATATAGGATTCCCTATGAAAGTGAGTTCATCACATATACTTTTGAATTCCTTAATATAATCAACCATGGACAACTCTTTTTTTTCTATGGAGTTGAAGCTTTTGAGTTAACAGGAATTCTCGTTCCTGTGACTCATGAACGAAGGCAGTCACCAGAGCATGCCAGACATCTTTAGAGGTTTGTAAACCTACTACAAGACCAAGAACTTCTTCAGATAGAGTCACAGTTATCCATCATCTAAGAAGTCTATCAAACTTCTTTCAGGCAACAAAGTCTGGATTTAGGACATTCCCAGTTTCTTTGGTTATAGTAGATAGGGGAATAAGATACTCTCCATTGATGAAGCCAATCATGTCTTGGCTTTCAATGAGGCCAAGCATTTGTGTTTGCCATAACAAAAAAATTTGAATAGTTCAGCTTTAAAGTAACAATCAGATCCTGAAACACTCGATCCTTGTTTGACTGAAGCCATTATAATTGAATACAAAGGGTCCTTGATTGTGAGAAAGACTGAACGAGAAGCAAGACTCCTTTAGATTAAAGCTCTGGTACCATGATAAAAAAGAAAAAGAGAGAAAATTTTAACATGGTTTAATGTTAATACACCTACATCGACAATAGCGCTCTACTAGAATATTAAGTAGTGAGGCACACTATGCTATTTAAGCTATTACAATATTTAGAGATCTCTTTTCAACAGGGATATATGGGATTTTAGGATTGAAGATCAGTGCCTCTATCTTTTCATTGTTATCAAAACAATATTGATAATTATCTTGAGAACTATCATTTTAACAACTTTCAGAATTAGTGTGCTGACTTTCTTTTCCTGAATTATTGCCTTTTAGTTGATTATCACAACTATCATTCTTAACATACTGATTACCTTTGGTATGGTATGAACTACTATAAGAATATTGATCTCATTCTTTACTTTCATTAAACTCATGGGCTTTGACAGAAGATAAGAGCCAACTCATCTTCACCACGTTTGTCTTTTCCAATTATGATTTCTTTCTTGGCATTATTGCATGGGCTAGTGGTTGAAAGAAAGTCATGAGATCAAGAAGAGAGGTGAAGGTTGATTAAGAGCTGTGATTCACCAACACAAGAATAGTTTCTTGGTGTTTCAAGCGGGCTAAGCTAGTGACTCATTCTGAAGCCTCTCACGTCTTGAGACAACACATTGGCACATTATTCACTTGTTAGTGTGATAATTGATGGGCACACGCCTAAACCGACCTACCTTAGGACTTGGGGCCGGGCCCCTCGAGAATTTAAAACTTATATTGATGCCTTTATCTGGCTGATCCCAACATAGACTAAAATCCACGATTTTTTTTTTTTGACCCACATAAAAAAAAAATGAATTATGTTTGGCACCTCCCCAATAGAAGTTTCTGGGCACACGGTCCTTGTCTCTTATGCGTCATCATCTTACTGATTTCTTTTTGTCAAGTTAACCCACCGAGGATGCTGCCTTTGTCCTTTTCAAAAGTTATGACTCATCTTTTGGTGTTATTGCTTTTGGACTTAGTTTGAAAGCAGTCAGAGATCTTTTTTCGGCAAAGGAAAAATCTAAGGAGACAACAGAAGGCGGTGGCTAGCCTCTTGATCCATAGGATGAGATGAGAGAGAGAGAGAGAGAGAGAGAGACAGGCCGCTTAAAGAAGCATTAGGTTCACCGGCTGTTCAAGCCACCTGAAGGGATAGGGGTCAAACATGGGCTGCACAATTTCGGGGTGAAGTTTTTTATTTTTAAAAAGAAGAATGAACAAATGGTACTCATGTGGTAAGCGGGGTCCTGTGTCAAGCTGAAGTCTCAGCATCGAATCCCTTTGTGACCATGGGGCGGCTGTTGTTGTGGTAAAGGTTTGCCTAACCCAGCATGCCTTTAAAGAAAAAAAAAAAAGAGTTTACGAGTAAATCCATATCGACAGTGCAAGGAGAGTGGCCCTCCTCTGTCCAGGCTTATAAAAGCCTCTCTCATTATTCACACTACTAAAAGCCCTCGATGAAAAAAAACTATAGGAGTTTTTAAAATTTGATCTTTTTTCAAAGCAATTTTTTGCATTTTTTTTAAAGTTCAAAAAAAAAATGAGATTTTTAAATATAGGTGTTTTATTTAAAAGTTGCTCTTAAAACATGAAAAGCACGGAAAATTTATTTTTCATGATAAATTGAAAATATCTAATATTTATGGTTGAAAGAGTGAGAATAAGGTTTTTTTTTTTTATTGTATTCTGGTGGACGCTACCTAATCCCATCTTGGCATCAAGAAAAGAAGTCCAAAAGCAAAAAATGCAGGAACACGTATTTGAGATCTCTGGTATCTTCCACCCTCCAAGCTTTGAGGTTGAACTTGAGGCAGGAACACAGATCTTGTGAATTTCAAACCTGTCATGAGAATCACGAAGAGAAGTGAAGGGCGGATTAAGAGCTTTGATTCACCAACACAAGAATAGTTTCTTGGTCTTTCAACAGGGCTATAGTGACTCATTTGAAAGCCTCTCACCCCTTGAGACAACCCATTGGCACATTATTCACTAGTTAGTGTGATAATAGGCCAAGACGGACCTACATTAAGATATTAGGGCCGGGCCCCACGAGAATTTAAAACATATATTGGTGATTTTATCTGAAAACATAGATTAAAAAACAACCACAATTTTTTTTTTCTGGCCGACCTAAAAAAAAAAATTGGTTTATGTTTGGCCGCTCCCCAATAAAAGTTTTTGGGTCCGTGACTGCTCACACGGTCCTTGTCTCTTATGCATCATCTTACTGATTTCTTTTGTCAAGTTAAGCCCCCGGAAGATGCCACATTTATCCTTTTCTAATCATGAGTTATTGCTTTTGGACTTGGTTTGAAACATAAAGAAAAATCTCAGGAGACAACAGAAGGCGGTGGCTAGCCTCTTGATTCATAAGATGAGAGAGAGGGAGGCCGCATAAAGAAGCCTTAGGTTCATCATCTGTTCATGTGAGGTTACGTGGCTATAAAGTGTCACTAATACTCAAATGCATGAGACGTCTAAAAGGATTTCTCTAAAAAGTGTGTCCCCAAAACTTGAATTCTTTATAACTATAAATGCTGGTATAGAAATAACGAATGATTCAAGGAATCATGCAAGCATTTACAGGAAGTAAGGGTTTCAAAGACATTCAAACTTGTGAAAGGGTTGAGAGTGTGGACTCTTTGGCGATTTTGAGTGCAACGACAACTTCTTCACCTCAACTGCAATTATGCGTTCGTGCATAAAGATTCCAACATTGGTATCAGAGCAGGTTCAACAGAACTCTGATGCTGCTGAAAGCAATTTGTGCATGTAGGCGTGTTGACGCAGAAATCAAACGCCAGTGACAACATCTCATCACTAGAAAAGGATGCATAAAGAAAAATCAAAATTCAAAACAAGAGGTCAATTTTTATTTTTCTGATTTAGACAAATTGATGAACCAAGCATTCTCAATTTGCATAAAATAAAAAAGAAAGAAAGAGAAGATAAAGATGGTTCGGTTCCCTTTTTCCTCTATCTCTCTGCTGAGAGACGTTACCGAACAGAAAATACCTACAGAGGCATTGGATGAAGCCATTAAAAAAAAAGGAGGCCCATAATCGCTTACCTTTTTCAATCGGAGGCCGAATTTACCATCGATTTTTTGCCTGCAACGACAGACATAGGCCGCAGAGGCCTTCTGAGGATGTGCGATGATCATCGATCTCCTAGTCTGGTGCGCGTGTTGCTGCCAGACAGGTAGCCAGGTGCCATCGGATGGAGTGTGTGAATGCCAGACCGATGTCGGATTTTTGCCTGCAATGTCAAACATACAACAAAACAAAACAAAAAAATAGAAAAAAGGAAAGAAGAAGGGGAACAAGGTCTTTACCTTGCCAGGGCGTCTCCAGATAGGCCAAAGGAGGTGGCCATTCCTTGTTGGACTATCAGGCGCCGAAAAACCCAATGCCTCTGCATCACCAATCCGGCGGGTTCCCCTCTTTCTCATAACCAAAACAAAAAAAGAAAACAAAAAAGGGGATCCCTAATCGGGTTTCCCCGCATAAGCCTTAAAAGTTTCAGTTTAAATTTGAAATTTCTTGCAAATTTGGAAAAAGGGTTGATTTTTCTAAAAAACAGGAAACAATATACTGACTTTTCTGAAATTTCAGGAAAGTGGTTCATTTCTTTTCAAATAAACTTAAAAAATTTCATATATATATATATATATAGTTTGCTGAATAATTAAGAAAAAGCTATTGATCTTTTTTGAAATTACAGAAAGAGGGTTGAATCTTTTTGTTTAACTCAAAAAAATTTCTTTTTGAGGTTTCTGTTTTCGTTTTTGCTTAAAAAGGCTTTTAGCTTTATGGAAATTGCAGAAAAGTGATTTATCTTTTTTGATAAACTCAAAAATCTTAGAAAGTGTTCTGCTTTATTGAGTTTTTGTAGAATAGGGCCTTCAAACTTTTCTTATATTATAGAAAGAGAGTCAAAATTTTCTTTTTAACTCAAAAAGTTGCAAAAACAGGTTTCTATAATTTTTGTTTACACAAAACCTCTCATATTACTTTCTAAAATTATAGAAAAGTGGTTTTGAGTTTCTGAAAACTACCTACTACTTAATTTTGTCAAATAGTGCTTAAATTTAGCAAATTTTGAGAATTTCTTGCGTACTTAAATAACATATTGCATGCTAAACTAGTTTAAAAGGATCAAAACTAGTTACATTTATAAATATTAGTAGGAATAAGCTTTATTAATTTTAATATTTGTTTATAATTAGGAATATGTCAAATCAAATAGTCATGGCTGAGTTATCCAAAATCGAAAAACTCAATAGGATGAATTTTAGAATGTGGAGAAAAAAGATAGAATATCTATTAATACATGACAAGACCCTATACGTATTGAACAATATAAAATCTTCACTAACTGATAAATCAAGTGAAGAAGCGAAGAAATCTCATAATAAGTTTATCGAAGATGATCAACTTTCTCGAGCAACTCTTATAATATTTATGCAAGATGACCTCACCCGAGTGTTTGAAAACTTTGACAGTACAAAGAAAATAATGGAAAAAGTCAGAAAGAATATGATATGACTTCAGAAACCCACATTCAACTTCTTCTGGAGCAATACAACTCATTCAGGATCGATGAGTCAGACAACGTGATCGAATGCTGACAATGGATAAGGCCTTAGCCATAACTGAAAATGATATTTTCGAGCATATACAAATCTCTACCATACTAAACAACCTTCCTCCAATTTGAAAGATGATGTCAATTGCCAAGAGATTAAATAAAAAAAGCCTTACTCTAACTGCGCTCCCTCTGCAATTAACCCTTGAGTAAAAACACATATCAAAAGACAAGAAGGGAAAAATTATGAATACCCAAGAATCCTTTTCGGTAACCTTTCCTAAGTTCAAACCTAAAAGCACATTCTTCAAAAAATTTAAGAAGAATAAATTCAACAAGAAGCGTCTAGTGCAAACCAAAAACTTCAAGATTGAAGTCAAAGGAGCATGTTTCTCTTGTGAAAAAGTTGGGCATTTCAAGAATAATTGTTCAAATAAAAGCAAAAAAGAGAATCCAGGAAAGCAAGTAAATTGAGAACGAGAATTAGTATGCAGTGTGTCTGAATTATTGATCGTAGATAGTGATTTTTCAGGGTGGAGGATTGATTTAGGAACAACGCAACATGTGTCTAAAATAAAATGACTTGTAGAGATAAAGGAATTGAAGCTTGAAGATCATAAGGTGTATATGAAAAATAACACTTATAGTGATATGGTTAGGATAGGGACCTACAGGCTTCAGGTAGAAGAGGCAAGTCTCCTATTTACAAATATATTTTATGTATCTTCCATAAGAAAAAATATTTTAGCAATGAGAGATTTTGCTAAAAAGGGCTTTGAAATCTGCTTTCAGGGTGACATTGTCACTATTGAAAAAGATGAAAAAATGAAGCTCAGGAATCACTATGATACCGACCACGATCTCTTTTGTCTAATTGTAACTTCGTCTATAAATAATACAATGAATATTTCTAGTTATATTGATTGCGCATTTAATGTTGATGCATATTTATGGCATTTAAGGTTAGAGCATGTAAATGTCAATAAAATGAAAAAAATAATTCACATAGAATTATTACCTTCTCTTAAAAATATATAATTTGAAAAATGTGAACTATGTATATCAGGTCAAATGACTAGAAAACCTTTTTCTAAGGGTAGTTGGTTATGTGACTTACTAGTTTTGGAACACACAGATATTTGTAAACCTTTAACAATAGAAATACATGGAAGAAAATTATATTTCATCACATTTATAGATGATTACTCAAGGTATAACTACATATACCTAATATCTAAGAAATCTGAAGTTCTAGAAAAGTTTAAGGAATATAAACTTTAAGTTGAAGGATTAATAAAAAGAAAAATCTAAGTTATTAGATCTAATGGAGGAGGTGAATATAACTTTTATGAGTTTAAGACCTTTTATAATGATAATAATATAACTCCTCATACAACTATGCTTTATACACCACAACAAAATGGTGTAGCAGAACGAATGAATAAAATCTTAATGGATATGACAAGGTCCATGTTGGCACATGAAATTTTTTCCAAGAAATTCTACGGAGAAGCAATTTGTACTGCTATGTATATCCTCAACAGAGTTCCTTCTAAGGGTGTAGAGCTTACATCCTATGAATTATGGACGGGTAGAAAGTCAGACTTGAGTCATTTGCGAAAATAGGGGTCACGTGCTCATGTGTTGATTTCTAGTCAAATGAGAGATAAGTTAAATAGCAAAACTATCAAATGTATCTTCATAAGATACCCAAAAGGATCAAAGAGATATCGACTATATATAATCATAAGAAGAGATTTATAGAGAGTAGAGAGGTTGAATTTCTGAAAACTCAAGAAAGCAATTTTTGATCCATAAGATGATGATGTCTTTCTTGATATCATAAATGATCCTCAGGTACCAAGTCAATAGTTAGAGCATAACGATTCAGTTGTAAATAATAAAAAAAATTCACAATCAGTAATTGGACAGAAAAAAAAAACTCATTCATCTTATTTGAATGATTATTATACATTCTTGAGTGAGGAATTATGCTATTCCATAGATTTGGATGAAACTCTTGACAACTTGAGTTTTGAAGATGCAGTTGCTTCTAATGAGTTTGAACTATGGAAGGAAGCAATGAAAGACGAGTTGGACTCCATAGAAAAGAATCAAGTTTGAGAACTAGCTACTTTGCCTAGTGGATATAGGGCAATTGGTAGTGAGTTCTCAAGAAAAAACTCAAGGCAGATGGATTTTCATACAATGAAGAGCAATTGAAAATCATTGAAGCGAAGACATTTCATTTATATGAGCAATTACATAATAAACAACTTAATGATTGTGAACAATTTCAGTAGCTAACAACAAGCTTAAACGATCAAGAATTTGCTATCGACAAAAGGTTTAATGATCGCTAGTATTGTCACCAGTTTTTGAAAGATCAATAATTTAGTGAGGTACCTCCAACCTCATCTTGCCACTACTACATCAGCTGGGCGTATCTCCAGCTTTTTCTATCTGGGCATTCAGGTCCGCAACAACATTAGAGTGAGCCAATAACCACTTTTCTTTAGCAATGAGTCACCCTCAAGCTCTTTAGATGCTTTCGAGATGTGAGAAAAAATTAATTGTGACTACAAACCCATCAACTTTTTTATACATTATTGCTTAGATATTGGCCACTGTAAAATAGTTAGCCGCTGTTTGACCAACTTGCTTTGTATTTGTTGCTAAGTATTTAAGCATAATTTTCTGAGTTTATGAAGGGTACCTTTTCTATGAAAAATGTCTAACACCCAAACTCTTGGCATTGGATGTGGCTCCCTCTCTATCTATGAGTCAAGCAAACTCTTTGTTTCATAGTACCAGTAATGAGTTAGTTCATATTTTTTCTGTTATACACTAATAGTAGAAGATGATTCCGGTGTGTACCCCTCCAACATAGTCTTCTCAGTTTGCATATTATATTAAAAAAATTAAGAATTTCTTACAATACCAAGACATGAAATATAGGTATAAACACACGTACAAATATATGAAGACAAAAAACTCAAATCATTAAGAAAAAAAAGCATTTTGGAATACTTGTGTTTAAACCCCCCCCCACAAAACTAGTGGATGAAATAGAAGCATACGAATCATCGAAGCAAATAGAGAAAAAATATGTTAAAAAAAATTAACTGGTTCAGAAGTTATGTGCTTACTGAAAAACAAAAAATTGTCGAAGATTCAGAAATACTTGAGAATGAAGTCTCGTCGAAATAGTTGCCAGAAAAGTCATTGTCGAGAAGCAAGTTTGGGACTACTGGTTGGGGACTGCAGATAACCCTAAAAAATTTTGCAAAAAGATTTTGCAAAAAGATTTTGGGTTGTGGTGTTTCTGTTTTATATTTACAAAGTTTGGCACATAAATTACATGCAAACTTTGTGAAATATGTGCGAACTTCATAGTTTTTTGAGATGTTTCGATGTTCGACGTTAACAAAAAGTTCACATATAATTTTTATGTGATCTTCATGATGTCCGCAAGTAAAAATGTGTGAAATTACATTTAAGTGGTTGTTTGAGTTACCCAAGGAGTAAGCGATATACTGCGTGAACTTCACTACTTCTACACATGTGAGAGTTAAAAAGGTCATAGTGAAATTGGGTATTTGCAATTTTGGATACAAGGAGAATAGTGAAAATTGTAGGGCATTTATGAAAACATGTCATATTTTTCATATAGTAGAGTCATTTTCCAAAGTATTAACTTAAAGTTACATCCATGATGAGGCATCACCAGTGATTGAAAGTGAACAATGATATAAAAGAGGTTCCTAAGCCGATCTAATCCTCTGAGCACCCACCCATTTGATAGCTAAGCTAGGTCATTTAAGCATGATTCTTGCTATGTTCCGCTTCGATGCCGTGAAATGTTTGCCTCTTTCCAACTAAATCTATCTCCATGTGATTAAAAGCCAACATCTCCAGATCAATGTTATTGGTATCGGTGCATATCTGCTAGCATCGGCCGATACGCATCGTATCAGCAGAATTTTGATACACTGCATGCTTGAATAAGCTATTTTTTAATAAATGTAAAAAATACCAAAAAAATATCTTTAATATTATTTTAATGGTTTTAACACGTGTCACACTATGATTGGCACATAATAAATTATTATTATTTTTAGGCTGATACAGAACGATTCAGCTGAGTATCATATCAACCGATACAGCTTAATGGGTGGCCCAATGATTCAGGGCCTATACCGATACTGACAACATTGCTCGAGACAAACACCCATTTGAAACCTAAATTGTTAATAGCATGAGCCACCAATAAGTCTCTTAAATAAAAGAAGTCTCCCCATTGGAGTTGTTAGTGGCCTCTCACATGGAAAAAAACATAAATTGTACATATTGACAATGCTAAAGCAAATGTTCTACAGTTTCCTCTTAGATTCTGCACACTGAGCAGACGTGCAAGTTTTTTTTTTTTTTCAAAGAACAGAAAATGTATTCATGCATTAATAGGTGCAGAGTACAGGAGAGCATCGGTGATGAACTATCACCAAGGTAAGGTTCAACAATACAGGAGAAAAACAGTAAGATAATAGTGGGGATACATGGTGTGGGCATTAATAACTCTGCTTAATACGGCCGTCCAATGCGACTGTCCCCAACCAAATGAGATCCAAACCCGGGCCTGTGGAGTTGAAGCCTTTCCCCAAGACCCCAATGAATTCCATGATGCAGAGCCTGAACACAGGAAGTAGGGTTTTTAAATATTCTGCTGTTCCTTTCCAACCAAATATATCTCCAAGGGATCATAATCCAACAACGCCAAATGAATTTCCATTTCTGTCCAAGCCTGTTGGCATTTGCTTAACAAGGTCTCGAAGTGAGCAGCAGTCATCCCAAGACAAACTTTTATCGCTCCATGCTTGAGATTGCAAAAACTGGACGATAGGACAGGTCCAAAATAGATGCATTGTTGACTCCTCAGCAGCCAAACACAATGAGAAACGACTAGCAAACAGAAATCCTCTCTTTTTAAGGTTGGAATAAGTCAAAATTTTGTCCACCAGGACAAGCCAACAAGTAACCGAACCTTTGAAAGGTAATACATGTCCCCATAGCTCTTTCTTAGGGTATGTTTGATGCACCGTTCTCAGCGGGATTCAGATGAAAATCTTGATGGGAACAGAGATTTTCAACATATTTTGGACGCGACGCACGCATTCGCATGCAAAAAAAACATGTAATTTTCGTAACACCCCGTCCCTTGTTACAAAAAGAACTGGACACAGGGAACAAGAGGGAGGTGTTACGAAAAAAAAAAGTCAGGGAGAAGGGGTTCCCCTGACTCTCTATCTCTCTCTCCTGTGCAAGCCGAGTGAGGCCACCGGCGACCAGATACGGTTGTCTCTCTTTCTTCCTTTTCTTCTTTGTTCTTCTTCTTCTTTTTCGTTTTCGTTTTTCTTCCCCTTCTTCGTTCTTCTCTCTTCGTCTCTCCCCCTTCTTCTTTTTCTTCATTATTTTTCTTCTTTTTGATTTTCATTATTTAGGGTTTTCATTGATTCGGTTAGTTTCGATTAAAATTCGATTAAGGTCGCTCTTTCTTTTTTATTAGGTTAGATTTGATTAGGGTCTCTCCTCTTTTTTTTATTTTCTTTGTTGTTGTTCTTCTTCTTCATTAAAATCTTTATTAGGGTATTCTTGTTCTTCTTCTCCTTTTTTTATTTTTTATTTTCTTTGATCTATTTTTTCTTTTCTTCTTCTTGATTAAAATCTTGACTAGGGTATTCTTATTCTTTCCTTTTTTTATTTTCTTTGATTTTCTTTAAGCATTTTTTTAGTGTGATGGCTTGTCCATGATGTCGTGAAGAACATTGGACTTTGGAACACAGGCCGGGAGGATGGTCGAAACAAACATTGGACTTAGAACAGTTGTTACGGAACAAACAGAATTGATGTTTTGTTCCATTCTTTTTGTTCATTTCATCCAACCCTGGACAAGCAATCAAACTTATCCTTAGGGAACCACTAAACACAAGGAGCACACAGATATCAAAAACAGAGCAAAAGATCATCTTTCATAGAACAGGGCTTGCAAACAATCTTGTCACTGTTTTCATTTAATCTAAATGAAGAAAACTTGCTCATCAGGTGTAACCATTCCAACAAAGTGCCTTGTGTGTCAGGTTCATTCTTAGAGCGAGGTCCCATCCATTATGTTGTGACCAACAATCAGCAACACTGCACTCCTTGGCCCAAGCCGCTGATATAATGGAGTATGACACTCCATCAGAGGGGTCTCCCAGCAAGGTATCCTTCCAAAAAACGAGTACACTGGCCATCACCAATCTACACCTTAGCACCATTCTACACCTCTTCCAATAGCTTGCACTAGCCTTTCCATAGACCAGAACCATTAGACCATTTGTAATTGGGGGACCAGAACTAAGGCCATCCCCCTAACATCATACTTTGCTCTTAAGACCTTGGTCCATTGTTTGTCCTCTTTGGCACAACATCAGGAGCCACTTAAATGATGTATGTAGAGTTGAGCTTGTTGAAATCCCTTATTGCCAAACCACCATCATCTAAGAACTTCGTCATTGTGATCCGCTTAACTAAGTGAGGTGCCTTACATTGATTGCTGCCACTCTTGATGTAACTTCTGAAAAGTTTTAAGAAATCTCTACTCAACTCTTTTCAGAAGGGCAAAGATTTGCAGCGAGATGGAATGGAAGCTAGCACATGCCCGCGCTGGAGTAATGTGGCCAGCAAGAGAAAGGGTACAAGCTGAGCAACCATCCAACTTGGCTCTCACTTTATTTTCAACATGAGCCCAATGTGCATCTCTCGTAACACCAATATGAAGAGGAAGACCAATATATTGTACCAGTAGAGACCAGGGGCGTAGCTAGGATTTAAGGGGGGGGGGGGGGGAGAGCAGGGATGTAGCAAAAAAAAAAAAATGGTGTGATAATCTGGGGTTCGGAGGCAGCGCCCCCCCATTTTTTTTTGAGATAAAATAAAAAATGGCTACAATTATTAATAAAAATCTATTTCATATGGACAAATCAAACTATTTGCTGCAGTCAGGGCTGGGCTACAAAAATGGATAAAAATCTGTCATATGGAATCAGGGCTGGGTTAGGACGGCTTTTAAATTTTTTTTTTTTAACTCATCCGGGAGGCAGGATTGGGCTACAGCCCAGTTCTGCCCCCCCCCGCGCAAGCTCTGCCTATGATAGAGACCCTTTTTTCTTGATGGCTACACCTAAGAGGGTCACGGGTCTCGGAGGCGTTCACCGCCAATGTTCGCAATAAGCAAACACGCCACTAAACTAGGCTTAAAACTAAACAATGTCAGATAACTATGGGCTGAATTTGGGAACACAAACGATATGTAACGATGGGGAATCAGTTACAGACACTACATTCACGCAGAAACCACGATCAAATTTCAGATTTTCTAACAGTAAAAAAAAATCAGAAAAACAGGTTAACCGAGTAACAAGGTGTATCGGCAAGGGGAGACGATGACTTCAACTTTGACGCCGTGCGAAGGCCCTCCTCCACACTCATTAGCACTCGATTGACATCACTCGAACCCGCTCAGCAGATCGAGACGTTCCGGCCGCTCCCGCATGGCAGCTCCACCACGATGGCAGCGTCCAAAGAGGTCACCGAAAAAGAGAGAGAAAAAGAGGGTCAGTTGAGGACAGGTTCTGGGAGATCGGTATTTTAAAAATGTAAACGGGGTTAGATTGCTTTGAATTTTTACCGAGACATTCTAAACACACTTAGGGATCAGACCCAAATTATAGAGTTTAAAAATTTTTCTGAAATTCTTGTAAAGGGTTTAAATGATTTGATTCTAATTCTATGACATGCCCAAGTTTGGGGATAGTTTTAAAATATTTTAAAAAGGCTACCGTTGTGTTTAAAAAAAAATTTCCTCAATTTTTGGGGCATTACACATGCGATCAATAGATAGCACTCGGTGGTGATCTCGAATCGGCCTGCACCCAAGCCCACGGTCCAACAAACACTCACCCTCTTTCTCCTTATCTCTAGTGCTTTCACAAGAACACACATAGATGCAAAGACGTGTCGACCTACATGTGTAAAAAGGAAAAAAAAAGAGACAAAGACCGGTCTACCTACCTAAATCATTTACAATTTTAAAAACAACTAACCTATTAACACCTAAAACATTAAATAAGAATTTACAACTATCCCAAGCAACTAAAGTCAACCTACCACCTAATAAAACATTAAGTAAAATACCAAAAAGAAAGCTAATGCATACCTACTTACCTAAACAAGATGTGCACAATAACGATGCCAACGAATGGCTACACAAGTGCACAAATACAATAGGGTCTCTAATAGACCGATAACAATCTCATAAAAGAGATATACAGAAGCACAAATTCCAAAAAGCAAAATGTAAAAAACTGATTTTATTATAACAGCCAATATGCTTAGAAAAACATGTTATACATGGAGTGGTGAGGATCTATAAATAGAGCCTCAAATACAATGAAAGGGAGGCAATCCAACAGTTATGACCGTTGGGGGCAGTCCAACAACTAGTTGGACTGCCTCTCCAACAGTCATATTGACTGACATAAAACAATAGAAAAAATAAAAAATTAAAAAAGATACTAATTTCCCTTTTGGACTGTATTATATTACATGTCATAAAATAACCAAAATACCCTTAATATAAGTATATTGTATAAATATACGTATATCAATTAGATATAAAAACATATACACTATATTTTAACATATAGTGAGGAACTTTGGTAATTTTTTCTTTGTCTATTATGAATAAAATTGTTCATTCACTTTTTCATGTAACCTTTTAGCTCTCATGTTTTTATAAAAATGTTTTATGTTCTTGGAGACCATTATGGAGTGTGTTGGGATCAGTGACATTTCATGACATGGTATCACTTGTTTCCTTAATGAGACTTATTGACCTTTTATATATGATGTAATTAATGCACTTGTTTATTGTTGGTAGATTTATAATCTTTTCTCTATTTAGAATGCCTATATTGGGCATGACTCATTAAAATTTATGAAAATTGTCATAAGATATCATGTATTGCATAAAATTGCATCAATTGAAATATTATTGTGTAATGATTGCATAAATTTTTATGCTAAGATTTTTACCAAACTTTATTGGATTTGAAACTTGCCTTTTCAAATCGGATATTTGATATGAACTCATCTATTTGGAAAATGAATTATGTGACTATGTATTGTCTTTTTGTGACATTTGGATTGTCCATCATAGTATTTTATATAATGCATCATTTCTCTTAGCCTTGTTGTTGGGTCAGGGTTAGCTATTGAGGTAAGTTATGTGTGAACCTCAAATCATCTTATCAATATGCAATTATCAAAGTTTATGTATGTTATGTTGACACAGTCTTGGATCTGATTGATAGTTGATTGGCCTTTGAATTCATATATGCATTTGTTGATTCAGAGATATTTGTTGGGGTGAGTTGTGTGCACATCATTTTATGTCAGTTTAGATTGTCAATTTATGGTTTGACTCTAAGTGACAATTGTTTGATCTTTAAATCTGAGAGCGTTATATCACTCATTTGTTGTATGGTCATTATTATTATGGATGCTTATAACTTTGTTTATCTATGATGGCTATCTATTTTTTTAAACCATGGTGTTTCAAAAAAATGTTTGAAATTGATATTTTTATTGATAACATTAGTGTGTTTCCATAATAAGCTTTCTTACCTCGAGTGTTTTCTCCTTTTTATGCCTCTTATCTAAGTGTCATTATATGTAGACAAGAGATTTTTGTTCACACCTTCCTATGTGTTTTTAGCTCATTGTTGGCATTGAGATTATACTCTTGATCTATTCGCTGATACACTTATTTTTTTAGTGTCATCATATATAGACAAAAACTGTTTATTCACACTTTTGTATGTGATTTTAGCTCATCGTTGGCTTTGTGATTCTACTCTTGTTCTAGTCCCTGATACACTTGTTTTGAGTGTCATTATATGTAGGCAAGAAATGTTTATACACACATTTGTGTGTTTCTTTGGCCCTTTAGTAGCATTATGTCTGTGCTCTTGTTCTAATTGCTGATACACTTGATTTTTGAGGTTTGAAGGTCTAGTAGGTAATTGCTTGTGACAGTCGAAGTTAAACTAATGTTTTAATTTGCAAAATTCATTCATTATAATATATGAGATTTTTATAAATCTCTTCATAATTTTTTCTAAACTCATTTGTTCTTTTATGAGAAACGGTTGTTGAAATATTTTCATGCATTTTGCATTGTATATGCCTTAGTTGCATGACTTATTCCATGATTAATTGTCTTGCATAATTTGCATAAGGTTATGTTTTTCTAAGCATATATTAAATAAACAAATATATATTTTTTGCTTGTATTGCCCTTTGTTGGCTCTTTGTATTGTCCTATAGTGAACTTGTGTTTATGAACTTTTATGCTTGTATTATGTCTTTATGTTGTCCATGCTTTGACTTGTATGTGCTTTTGCACTTTGCTTTTGTAATTCAGAATATTTCATTACATACTTTTCTAAGCATTTCATTAGTAAAATCTCTTCTGTGTATACACATAGTGGCTATTATGTGTATTTGACACTTGGTATTATCTTTTATAAAATTAATGTTTCTTTAACACTCTTATCTTTTATGTCTTTCGTTGTATAAAATTGTAGTATGTAGTTAATTTTATTAAAGTGCATATTTAATTAATTCATTTAATTATCTATTTTAGATTAGGTTTAAATTCATGCACTTTCTGTTCTTTTTAGCAGTAATTAAGTTTTGAATAATTAGTTATTGTGTTTTTATATTTTTAGTTAATTAATTTGTCAAGCAAAGTCAAAATAAAATTTCTTCAAAATTTGAATTTTAGGTCAACTTAGGGTCATGTTTCATGTATGTTTTCAATGAATTTTGGCCTCAAATTTTTATATTGAGTTCATTAGCATGTTTACTGTGTCTCTGCCAATTTTTAAATTTTTTTATGTTGATTTGGTCAGGCAATTAAATTGATTTCAAAAATTGATTCTACAGAAATTCCTATTTTGATTCTTTGCTGTCAAGGGGCATTTTCATAAACTTGAAAAGGAGGAAGAGAAATATGCGGAGAGGTGGGATTTAAAGCCCACCACCCAATCCTCGAAACCCTAACCAAATTCAATATTAATTGGACTCAGACCCACTCTGTAATGCCCCAAAATTTTAACTAGAAATTTTGTAGATTTTTTTTATACAAGGTCTTATCTATGACATTGTCTTAACATAATTGAGCTCTAAGGAGTCAGTCTGCGCAAACATCGACATTTACTAGCTCCCTAGAATATAATCCAAGAAAAGACATCCAATAGATAAAAACCTTTAATTTAAAATCTCATATACTTTAAAATTTATACTGAAAATAATAATTTAAAAATGGTTAAATATTCTGGATGAGTTACAAGTATTTAAAATAGCATCAAGAAACCATAAATTATTTTAAAACATTTATTCTATAATTAAATAATTTATATCAATGGTTTAATTAAATAAACAATTATCAGAGTAAATAAAATCTTCAGAATCTGAAAAAAATAACAAAACAGGTTCACATGAAACCCCCACAACATTTCATAAACAATCCTCAACTCACTTATTATCTAAACATTTTAAAAGTAAGGTATCAGACTCCTAACAGTGTCTCGATAGGACACACATTAAAACTGCATATATACACAACACTAAGCATATATAAGCATACAATCATATAATAGCATACAATATATAATAGCAAGCATGTAATAAAATCTCAATAACAGTTACATTTTAGGAAACACATTATCATAACATGTCATCATTAAACATTATATCATTACAAATATGCTTTCAACAAAAATAATAAAATAAACACAAATGTATAATGTAAGGTGATCCTAATCATCAAATTAATTATTTCTCTTGCTTAATCCTGTAGGTACCCCCAAAGAAAATTACTTCATCCAGTTGAGACCATTCAAGTATTTATTATGCTATATATTTTATTATTACCCGAATAACTAACTAAATGACAATTCGAAAGGAGAACGACTAACAACCACGAGAAAATCTTTTGATGGTGGCATAAAATAAGATCGATCTCATAAAAAGTCTCTGCAAGTCAAAAGAACTACCACCTAAGTCACACGGCAGTCCAGTCTCCCTTAGTCCCGAGATTGATGAACCAAAGAAAATGCCTCACTCTCTAAACAACACAATGTTCCAAAAGCTTGTACCCTCTACCCTGTCTAAGGTAGACTTGGAAACTAGATTTCAAATTTTTTTGTATCCTTTGCGGGTACTAGGAACCATCTAATATGGGGTTACCTTTAATTAAGGCCATAAGTCAATGATATTTATATTTTCATTAGGGTACAATCATCACCTCATCAGGTTCTCACAACCTAATGCTCATATTTGAGTGAATTCCATGTGCTTGCATGTCACATACATACCTTACAACACAAGAATACCATATGACCCCATCCCTATAGTCATGCATACATGCAAAGCACATCCATATGAGAATATGCAATATATCAATACAGGCCCTCAAGCACCGATTTGTTCCTTGAACTGAGAACTCACACGAGCAAGAAATCATGCATCATGGATCATGCAATTGTATATCATGGTATGTAACAATATCAATTAATCATCATAATCCATGCACATAAATCATGTCATAACATACATTGTATATCATACTCATATAGGCACATAAACATATCATGCATTCATTTGAACATGCAAATATCATTTAGCTTATGCATAATCATAACATGGTATATCATAAACATTATTCAAAACCTATACACACTAGTCTCTAACCATTAGTGTGTCCTCATGGTTCAGTTTTGGAACCAAGACTTATCCAATTGGTCCTCTTTTAGGACCAGAACACATGTACCACAAGAATTTCAACTCAAAACTATAGGGACTGAATTTTAACAATCAGTGTAAATTTTATCTCGGTCAGATTATAGTGAGAAAAAATCTAAAAATTTTTGTTCTCATTTTCTCGCATACCCATCATGCAAAAGGTATGTCATTAGAGTGAGTGCGCCCATTGGATCTAAGCTCCACTCCTTCGACTGATTGTTTGCACCAGATCTCAGGTTCTCTATTATACTCCTATTATATGGGGAGCCTTTTTGCTTGAGTTGTTTGAGTGCCACATGGTAGTTCACCAATGTAGTAGGGCCAAATCTCTCAAGTAGGGCTACTACAAAGTAGTTTCAATTGGGATTGCTCCTCACTAGGCTAAGCCAATGGTACCATCTAAGTGCACACCCTTCAAAATGTGCTATGACTATATCCACCCTTGACTCCATTGGCACATTGTGACAAATGAAGAAAGGAGTTATTGAAGCCTCTTGTTGTTTGTCACAGTCCAGATCGGGCTGCATATGACAGAACGTTATGCTTATGTTACAGTTTGTTGTTTCAAGCAAGGGAGAGGTCTCGAGACAGGCCACCTTGTTTGACCATGCAGGGGAAGATAGATTGACTAATGAGCGAAGTACCTTACGTCTATGTGGCTGGGTTGACACCTTCTTTTAAGAAGTCCTCAAAGAATAAAGGCATTCATTTCCTAGTTCTTTTACCTGATCAAAAGTAGGGGTGGCAAAATTTGACACGACCCGCCAACCCGACCTGCCAACCCGCTTCTTAGCCGGGTTCGGATTTGGCTTAAATGGGTTCGTGTCGTAAAGGGGTCGACCAGCCTAACACGTTTATTAAATGGGTCGGGTTCGTGTTAGGGGTATGCCAACCCATCAGACCCGTTTAATAAACGGGTTAGACAGGCAGGTCAACCTGTTTACCCAAACCCAACCCATCAACCCGCCCGCCAACCCGTTTACTCGATCCCGACCCGCTTGCCAACCCGTTTACCCGAACCTGACCCTCCAACCCGCCCACCAACCCGTTTACCTGACCTCGACCCGCCCGCCAACCCATTTACCCAAACCCGACCCGCCAACCCATTTACCTGACCTGTTTATTAAACGGGTTAATCGTGTTGGGTTACCCGTTTAATAAATGGGTCAGGTTCGTGTTTGCCACAGCCGACCCATTTAATAAACGGGTCGGGTTCATCTTGAGGTTTGCTGACCCGTCAACCCACCGACACGACCCGCCAACCACATATTGTGAACATCAAGATGAGAGACAAACCTTTTTCTCACCGCTGCCTGTTAAGACTAAAAACTAGTAGTGAGACCTCTATTCTGCCGCCAGACTTATCTAGTAATAGCCTCTAAAGTAATGTTGCTCAAGTGATTCACCGGAGTGATGAGACCCTGAAAGATTTTTCAAGTGTCGGTAGCGGAACGTTCTGTCAATCGGGAAAGGTTTTTGGTGACAACACCTGGAGATATCATAAGTGAGAATGCTAACATGAGAAACCAGGCTACAACAACAATAGTAAAACTATAGTAGCTCATTACATTGTAGTTGTAATAACACTAACTCAATCTACAATAATACGAGTACCCATAGGCAGGGGCGTAGCTAGGATTCATTTCGGGGTGTTTTTTTTTTTTTGTGTGTGTGTGTGTGTGGGTGGGGGTGGGCGGTGCAACAGGGGTGTAGCAAAAAAAATGGGGTTCTGGGGCAGCGTCCCTGATTTTTTTTTGAAGACAAAATAAAAAATGGCTACAATTATTAATAAAAATCTATTTCATATGGACAAATCAAACTATTTGCCTCAGTCAGGGCTGGGCTAGGACTGGGCTTTTAATTTTTTTTACCCCCCCCCCCCCCCCCCCCCACAAGTTCCGCCTATGCCCATAGGGATAAGGGTGTTGCTCCCTCTATCTCACTGCCTCTATATGGAGTGAGTTGTACATAATTTTTTGTCCAGCGCTTCAGCAACGGTCAAGACCACCACTAATGGTCTAAAAAAGTAAAAAAAAAACTGCACATATCTAAAAATGTTCAGACACTTTACTGGTTTGATGGTATGGTTCACTATATAACTCAAGTAGCGTTGAACGATGCTCGAAAGACCGGTCATGCATCGCCCATCTACAAATATGGTTTTAAGCGGTGGTTTTGACTGCTGCTAAAAGCATTATTAAACACAAAAATTTATCGTGTACAATTAACGACACAATTTTGTTCAATTTGTGTTCAGACATTTTGGGTGTTTGATAATAAACCGTACTATATATATACCCAGAGAGAGAGAGAGAGAGAGAGAGAGAGTAATGTGTATGTTTCAGACCAACCCCAGACTCATTTAAAAAACATATTTACGTGTGTTTTTTACTTAATCTAAACGTGTATATGTGATCATTAAGCTTTATTTAATTGAAAATATGTATTGGTTTAAATATTTTACATGTTTTATATGTTTTTAGGTAAACAAAAAAATCACTAGTTCATATTACCAAAAAACTTTAACTAAAAATTAAAAATTCTTGTTAAATTGATTGGATCAAAAGCATGGTTCTTAGTGAAAATATGTGAAATGGAGTCTGGGACATCTATAGGTTTGGATTAAGCATTAAACACATGTAAGTAGTTTTTAAAGGAGTTTGCTCTCTCTCTTTATATATATATATATATATATATATATATATATATATATATATATATATATATATATATATATATATATATATATGAAAGGCTGGTTTTTTTATATTATGAATGTGATGGTATTTCCAGGTCATGTTTTGCACAAAAGACCCCACGGCACTGTGGTCCATTTGCTAGGAACGGACTCTTACATCATGTTTTTCTTGGGTAGAAAGTAAGATTTTTTAGTCTGAAAATGTAAAAAATTAGGGAGCTCTTCAGATTCCTGCCTGCTTGTCGTAAGCGAATGATTGAAAAGACAATTCCTATTTAAAAAAAACCCATGTAGATCACATTTGTGAGGTTATATTAAAAAAAAACCAAAAAAATAAAAAAACTTCAAAATTAGACCTGTCCACAGCCTCGTGTTGTTATGAGGAATTATAAATAAATATATATATGACAAGGTGTGGACCCCGTATGTTCACAATAATAAGGGGAACCATCGAGAACGCAAGGTATGTGCGATACAGCTCGCTTGTTGGCCCAGACATAAATTCTGGCTGATTACATCAATGACCTATCAGTGAATTGACTGCTCTGGTATCGGAGAGGATTGAAGGGCTTATAAAAGAGTTAGCAAACCTCCTTCATGAGCAACCAAGATATTTCCCTCTCTTATCAAAGCCCTTAATCCACCATCATGGCCACCTTCTTGTTCTCTGCCTTTCTTCTGGTAAGATTTTCTTCTACCTTCTGCTATCAAAACAAAGTTATCACCTCAATTTTGCCATGCATAATCTAATATGACAAATGCTAATTAACCAGACACTCAATATCATCGAATTGTCGCAAACTATGTCCCCTTTATTTTGAGGAAGACTATTCTCTCTCTCTCTCTCTCTCTCTCAAAATGAGGGTGCGGGTGATTACACTACACAACATGGTTCATGTTATATTTGCCCATATGTATTTTGAGAAGCGATCATAAATAAAAAGTGAAGTAGTTTGTCTAGGTCAGTGAATTCAATGAAAATGATAAAAACTCATTCAATAATTAGATTTCTGTGGTTCGGAAGCGAGATTTTCATTCGTATTTATGGTCAGTACTGCAAATAGGACTGAGAGAGAGGTCTCATAGATATAAGAGAAGGTCGGACGATATATTTTTATTTTTTTATGATGAAGAACCCTTGATATAGTTTTTCTTTTACCACCGTGCGTTCGTAGCTTTCAGGGTGAACTACATAAGGCCCACCTTGGTTTATCCTGTAGGGAGGCAAGCCCGTTAAGTGACTCCGTTATCAAGGAGTCATCAAGAATATAATATATATTCTTTTTAAGTGATGGGTCAAAGAATATTATGTCGTGACATAGATAGTGTCATTTGATAATAGAGCTAGTGAAAAAGTTTGCCATGCATGCATGCATGCATCCACATCATCTTTGGAGACCGCCATATCCTAACACTTCTCATTGGTCTTTTCTTTTTTTTTCTTGCTTGTTTTCTTTTTTAACAGATTTTGAGCGTGACCTTCAGCAGTGGGGAGATTACTCCAGTGGATTATTGGAACGAAATGTTGCCTACAACGCCCATGCCATTTTCTCTTAAAGCCTTTTTGCCATCTGATGATTTTGTGTTTCACAAAGGTGATACGCTCTTGCATCTTCACTATCATCACGAAAATCGTCTAGTTAAAGAAACAATGTCTATACAAAGCCACACACACACATTATATATATATATATATATATATATATATATATATATATATATATATATATAAACTAGTATGAACCAACATTTTCATAATTTTTTTTTCTAAAATTTCATTGGATGCAATCTACATGCATGGTTTTATAAAAACAGACTCTTTGGTCATCTGATTACGATGTATAAGAAGGATCTTTTAAGGTTTAAAAATCAACGGTTCAAAATTTTTATAAAAATAAGCATAAAAAATCACATTTCTTGATCCGATTATGATGATCCAATAGTCAATTCTGAATGCATCTGCTGGGTTATATTTGCAAAAACCTATGAAAATCTTAGTTTATAACAGTTTACATATTCTAGTTTTCTTATATATATGTGTGTGTAGCATCCAACCAAAGAAAGGTCTAAAGTCTACAACTAATGATAATCATATGACTTTTCTCTTCCAATTCTTTGGTGTTTCACAATTGAATCATATGTATTTATTCTTTATAATTTATTTAATAAGAAATATGCTTTAAATGAAGATTTTAAAGCATCCAGATATGTTTCATAAAACAAGAAAAACAACGGCTCACAATACATTTAAAATTGTAAAATTCAAAGTATTGTGGGTTGCTAATTTTTACTCTTTAAAACACTTCTATATATCAAAATTCTAACCTAAAACATGTTGCTTGTAAATAAATAAAAAAATAAATGTACAAAGTTTAATTGATGAAAAAATCAATTATTAGATAAGGAAAGCCATCAAATCATCATTTGATGTAGATTTTAGCCCTCCCCCCACCTCACACACACACCACATATATATATATATATATATATATATAGAGAGAGAGAGAGAGAGAGAGAGAGAGAGAGAGAGAGAGAGAGAGAGAGAGAGAGTAATGTGTGTGTTAAATGAAATAGCTAAATGAAACATGCTAAATGAGTTTTCAGGTTTTTTTGTTTTATTATTAAATTCTGACCGTATAGATGTGATCTATGTACTTGATTTTATAGGGAAAGTGTTTGATTCCGATACATGGGTGGGTTTTTATAAGGTTCAAAGCACTTTTTTTGCAAATCTGACCATGCGAATGTGTTGGACATGGTGAATTTGCTAAGAATCCATTATTGAATAATGTATTTTTGATGAAAAAGGATGATCTTTTCATGATTGAATATTTATAAAAATTCTGAGCAATTGATTTTCAAGTCTTAAAAATTATTGTTTGTGCATTATAATTGGATGATTCAAGAAATGGTCACTATAAAACCAACTCAGCATATAAATCACATCTGCACAGTTATATTCAAGAGAAAAGAACGAAAAACTCATAAAAATCTTGGTTCATATAATAGATCTCATATATATATATATATTGAGGGGGACCATCCAACCGAAGAAATGTCCAAATTAGAAGACCAATGAGATTGTATGGTGTTTCCTCGTCGATTGAGTTTTTAATCATTCAGACTCTACATATTGAATATTTATCAATTTTTTTGTAATTCACATGTTTATTATGTCTTTTTAATATCTAGATGTGTTTCTTAATTTACTAAAAAGTTCACAACCCAAAATACTTTGTATTGAAAAAATAATTTTAATCTAATTGTTAGCCTTATTGCTTCTCACGTTTCAAAAAACATGTCTACAAGAAAAAATCATGTAAAGCATATATCTTTTGAAATAAAATTATAATGTATAAGATCTAATCGATTAAACATTCAAATATTGCAGAAAGAGCCCCGAAAATGGATAGGGCCGTATGCATTTGGCAGCATTATCTTCTAGGTACAACTGAAGATGAGTTAAAGAACAACCATGATGTTGATCTCCTTTTCTTGGAAACAAATTTGAAGTCAAGAAGCAAGACTAAGAAGATAAACTTTGTGGAGAGAGAGAGACAAGGCAGCAGCTGGCCTACTTTCTTGCCTCGCAAAGCATCAGAAGCCATTCCCTTCTCAACGTCCAAGTTTGGAGACATCCTGGGACACTTCTCAGTAGACCCCACCTCTGATGTGGCTTCAATCATGAAGAAAACACTTGAAGATTGTGAAATTCCACCTAATAATGGGGAAACTAGCTATTGTACTACATCCTTAGAATCCATGATCGACTTTGCCATCTCCCAACTCAAAACCCATGATGTTCAGTTACTGGCAACCTCAATTGTCAACAGAGAGAAGACAAAACCCAAAAGTCGTGTATATACAATCCAACCTGATATGGTTGAGTTGCCCACTCAACATGCAGTGGTGTGCCACCGCCTGCCTTATCCTTATGCTGTGTTCTCCTGCCACAAGACTACCAACACCAAATCTTATATTGTTCCATTGGTTGCTGAGGAAGATGGCACCAAAGTGAATGCAGTGGCTGTGTGCCACATTGACACATCATCATGGAACCCAAATCATGCCACTATGCTCGCACTAGGGATTAAGCCTGGAACTCCTGTTTGCCACTTTCTTGCGCATGGTCATTATGCGTGGGTTCCCAACTCTGGGTCTTAGAGAACCTGCATGCATTTATGTATCCTCTAGCTTTTTAGTGTTTAGTGTGCTTTTACTTTGCTAGTTGAACCAATAATGCCTACTATAAGGGCAAAAATCTGGTTTATACTATATGTTTTTTTATTTTATTCCAGTTTCACATTGAGTGTTAGTCTTAGATATGAAGGCAATGTATGAATGAATGATGCAACGAGGGGATTGTGTTAACAAAAACACAAGTTTGTGTTTGTAACAGAGTGGTTAATTTTACCGAAAACAAAACAAATTTTGTTCCACTTTGTGTTTTTTGTAGGGTAGTGCAGTGCTAGAATGTTAGGTGGGCCTTTGCCAGAATGCCAAAAGACTAGAAACGAATTGTTGAGCTTTCTAATGCTTTGCATCTTGGTTGCCATAGCAAATCTCTCAAACAGTAAAGGTTGCTTTCTTGCACAAAGTAACCAATCCTACCAAATATTAGAAATGCACCCTTTCTTAATGGCTCAGAGCGCTATGGCTTGCTCCACTAAGAGCTGAAAGGTATGTCAAAAAATGAAAAACAGAAAAAAGTCCAGTGCATTTATTTCTTCAACCATTCATTTGATAGGCATGATTCAAAATTGAGTTCTTTGGTCCCCGGGGGATTCACAAGACAAACTGCTAGTTTTTGAAAATGAGATATCCATCCTGTTTACTTTGGATGTATTTGCCTAATTGAATCAGGGCTGTAGCAAAAAAAAAAAATTTGGTGTGATAGTTTGTGGTTCGGGGGCAGCACCCCCGAATTTTTTTTTTGAGATAAAAGAAAAAATGGCTACAATTATTAATAAAAATCTATTTCACATGGACAAATCAAACTATTTGTTGCAGTCAGGGCTGGGCTAGGACTGGGCTGCAAAAATGGATAAAAATCTATTTCATATAGAATCAGGGCTGGGCTAGGACTGGGCTTTAAAAAAAAAAATTAACTGGACCGGGAGGCAGGACTGGGCTACAACCCCCCCCCCCCCCCCCCCGCCTATGGCTATTCATGCAAGGATTGGTGATTGGGGATCCATAGCGATATTGCTCTGAGAGATCAAAAGAGGAAAAGATGGTTTGTTTATCACCTTTAAGAGATTCATACATTGTAGTGGTAGCAGAAAATTCTTTGACATTGAATCGGGGTCAAAAGAAGAAAAAATTGGCTCGATACCATCAAGAATAATTTATTGCATGAGAATAGATGCCTCTTCGAAACCTTTCTCAAACACCAGGATGGTTGGGCACTATTTTGACAATTAAACTAATGAGCATTGCCAAAACTTGAGACATGAGAGGTCCAAGGAAAGAGAAAGTCATGTGCAAAGTGTAGTAGCCATATATTTCACTATCTTCTATATCATTTTTGAGCAATGGAAATGCATTTGAAATAATGATGCTAGAGTAACATGTCACCGCGACGGCACTAGGCGTCAGGCCTGGAAACTCTTTTTTTTTTTATTTACACGAAGAAACTGCCCTAAGATTAGAGACCTAGCTGCGCTGGCTTTGCCTGCCGTGCTTACAATCGCTGTCCTGACAGCGTAAAACTTTGTGGGCTTACCCCTTACCCCTAAACAGTAGCCATGCTTCAGCTTGAGCAAGGGGTGACACCCATGGGATTTGAATCTACACCGTCTGCCTAGCGGTTGAGGCCCCATTCTGCCAAACTCCTTTGGGGCACCTGGAACTCCTGTTTGCTACATCCTTTCCCATGATCATTATATATGTGGGTTCCCAACTCTAGGTGCTTAAGAAACCCACATTCAAATATCCCCTTGATTTTGCCCACAAGGGCTCCATACCTAGCTAGGTGGGTCTGCTAAGACATTCAAGTTGAGTAACATCAAGAGTTCGGTACCTGAGGTGCATGTCCTTTGGCTTAAAGATGAAACAACAAGCTAACTTATGGATAAGGAGAACGATCTAGGGGTTTTAACCACTTGCGAATGACCCACACATACAACAAAGCTTTAATCTCCCAATTAAACATGGCTTTTCCCTTAATAAATATTTAAAAAAGTGTCTCCTTGCTTTTTAGTGGTTAGCATGTTTTTGCTTTGCAAAATTAATCAGCAGTGCCTACAATAAATAAAACTTTATCTTTCTAATGTGAATGATTCCAGATGCAGAATAGAAAAGTTATATAATGATAACGCCTCTCTCTTATAAAGCAATTAAGAAAAAAAGAGAGGTCCTTGGCTATGGATGTAGGCATACCAAAGGGAAAACCATGTAAAAATTGTTTTCTTTGGCTATGTTTGTGTTTTTTGTATGGTTTGATACTTGACATTTTATCACGGTATCAGAGCCATGAAGACATGAACAATGATACTGTAAGGAGGTGAATTAGTTCTGTTGGAGTTAGACCAAGAGTACTGAGTAAAACTTTCTGGTCGTGAGGTGGTGTGTTCAGTTAAGTTCTCCACTGCTGCTATGCTGTCATCTGCAAGTCATGAGGTGGTGTTTCATCCAGTATTATTGTTGCAGTTCTGTTGTTTAATTAGGTGTGTCGTAGGTGGTTCAGTTTAGTGTTGTTGCAATCATTTGCAGGGCATAAAAGGTGGGCCGTAGATGGTTCAATTCAATCTTGCTGGTGCTGTCCTCTGCAAGACATAACAATTGTGACATAGGTGGTTCAGTTCAATCCTGCTATTGCCATCATTTGCAGGACATAACTAGTGTGTCGTAGGGGGTTCAATTCAGTCTTGTTGCTGTCATTTGCAGGACAAGTGTGCCAAATCCTATTTTCTTGTGTGTCATACAATGTTGGATCAGTCTGTAGTAGTTGGTAGATATGATCTTTGCAATATTTTGGATGTGTTTAGAAGTTGATTTATGGTGTGCGAGTCTATTTATGTGACCTGATATTATTCACCATATGAACACCTTTGGTGTTCTTTCTTCTTATATCTCTTCCCATCATGTACGAGTGGGAGAATGTTGGGTTGGTTACCGGGTCCGCCCATGATGGGCGAGATCCGAACCCGGCCCACCACTTAAGGAGGGGACGGTTTTAGAAACCGATGCCCCCTTCTTTTGTGGGCACTCTCTCATTTTTGAAGAGGGTAGAAGTGCAAAAGAGAGAAAGTGCTGTGCACATTTTGCTGTGCAAAAGAAGGAAACGGCTGTGCACATTTTGCAGTGCAAAAAAGAGAAAGTGCTGTGCACATTTTGCTGTGCAAAAGAAGGAAACGGCTGTGCACATTTGCAGTGAAAAAGAGGGAAAGTACTGTGCACATTTGCTGTGGAAAAGAGGGAAACGGCTGTGCACATTTACTGTGTGTACACAGTAGTTAAATGTGCACAATAGAAGAAAGAAGAAGAAAACAGTGATAGTGAATCAGTAGGCATTTGGTCTGTGGATAATCGTTTTCTCCAAGTGAGAGCACGAACTCATTGAGCAAAGCAAGCATCATCGATCCGCTGTTCTTTTCGCTTCCGCAACAACCTGAAAGGTATGTATTCATATCTCCATATGTATTCATATCTCTACAGATGTTTTGTCATGGAAACATTGTAAAGATGGTCAATTCTCTGTTAGTTTTTATTACAGGGCCTTATGCCTGTTGGGTACTCAATGGTTGCCAGAATATGCTCTCTGGGATACTAGCCTTCTCGTTCGCAGCTCTTTTTTGGGATGGTTAACTATCCACAACCGATTACAGATGGAAGATAATCTTGAAAGCTGGGCTTCAAACTCGCAAGTTTCTAGTCAAGCCCTATAACCACTATAGCAGAGACAAGCTTATGAATGACGATATTCAGCAGTTTAGGCCAATTTCATTACTCGGCAGTGTTTATAAGACCATTTCTAAATCTTTGGGTGAGAGGTTAAAAGGTGTCATTCATAAGCTTGTCACTCCTTCACAATGTGCTTTCACCCTTGGTATAAGGTTACATGAGTGAGCGAGGCCTTGCATACAGTTCACCGTTCCAAGAAGAAAGATGTTTTTTTAAAGGTTGACTTGGAAAAGTCCTTTGATTCGATTAACTGGGATTATCTTCTCACGTATCTTCAGAAAATGAACTTTGGAACCATTGGATTGGACCTGCCCCATCGGTCCATTGAGGTGTCTTAGAGTCCCAAGGGAAAGAGACGTTGGTTTTTTTTTTTCCATTTATTGTTAAAACCCCAAAAACGTGAGGGGTTCTGGAAATAATGTTTGTTGTTGCCTTTGAAATCTTCTTGTGAAGAAGAAGAGGACGCCCCTCTCTCTACATCAGTTTGCCTCGTGTGTTCAATTCCTGTGGGAGCTGCCATACGTGAAGACGGTTGGACGCCGACCAGTTGTGGTCCATCCGGGTGCTGTGTTGGAGCTAAGGAACGTGAAGCGGCTTGGCTATAGACTACATCGCAGGAGCTAAGGGTGTTTCCAACATTGGCTGACTCCCCTTTTGTGTTTATTTTGATTTTTTGTTGGACTGTTTACGCATGTTTAGCGCAGAAATTAATATTAGTATGTTACGCGATTATTAGATTTGCGTTTGTTGAATCTGATTTATACTTTGATTATTGTTAGTTTTCAGTTTAGGACATGTTTCTTGTGTTTTCGTAATACATGTTATACGTTATCATAAGGAACCTAGTTCCTCGAGCTTTTGTGATTGTTCATTTAATTTTATTAGTGAATCTGAATTTATTTTTATTAGAAGCTATTGCTAGGACAGGGTTTATCATTTTCACAAATTTTTAGTGTTGGGAAGTTAGGCTTATATTCTGTTTTAGGTGGTTTGAGAGGCGCTCACCAAGTGTTCTGTGAAACGTCTCAACGAACTTGGGCATCTTCTTTGAATCGTATTTTTCTGCATTTTATTTAGTTTATTTTATTAACATTCAATCTATCTACTGGTGCCTGTTTTCAGATCGTTTGGGTTCCCAAATCGGTTCCCCAAATTCAGCTCATAGTTGTCTGACATTGTTTAGTTTCAAGCCTGGTTTAGTGTTGCGTTCGCCTATTGCTAACATTGGCGGTTGTGAACGCCTCTGTGACCCGTGTCCCTCTTAGGTGTCGCCCATATTGGTGTTACGAGAGATGCACATTGGGCTCATGTTGAAAATAAAGTGAGAGCCAAGTTGGACGGTTTGCTCAGCTTGTACCCTTTCTCTTGCTGGCCACATTACTCGAGTGCAGCATGTTCTCACTTCCATTCCATCTCGCTGCAAATCTTTGCCCTTCTGAAAAGTGTTGAATAGAGATTTATTAAACTTTTCAGAAGTTACATTAAGAGTGGCAGCAATCAATGTAAGGCACCTGACTTAGTTAAGTGGAGCACAATAACGAAGTTCTTAGATGATGGTGGTTTGGCAATAAGGGATCTCAACAAGCTCAACTCAGCATACATCATTAAGTGGCTCCTGCTGTTGTGCTAAGAGGACAAACAATGGACCAAGGTCTTAAGAGCAAAGTATGATGTTAGGGGATGGCCTTGGTTCTGGTCCCTCAATTACAAATGGTCTAATGGATCTGGTCTATGGAAAGGCTAGTGCAAGCTAGTGGAAGAGGTGTAGAATGGTGCCAAGGTTTAGATTGGTGATCGCCAGTGTACTCGTTTTTGGAAGGATACCTTGCTGGGAGACCCCTCTGATGGAGTCTCATACTCTTATCATATCAGCGGCTAGGGCCAAGGAGTGCAGTGTTGCTGATTATTGGTCACAACATAATGGATGGGACCTCGCTCTAAGAAGGAAACCGACACAAGGCACTTTGTTGGAATGGTTACACCTGATGAGCAAGTTTTCTTCATTTAGATTAAATGAAAACAATGATAAGATTGTTTGCAAGCTCTGTTCTATGAAAGATCTTTTGCTCTGTTATTGATCTCTGTGTGCTCCTTGTGTTCAGTGGCTCTATGGGGACATGTATTACCTTTCAAAGGTTCAGTTACTTGCTTGCTTGTCCTGCTGGACAAAATTTTGACTGATTCTAACCTTAAAAAGAGAGGATTTATGTTTGCTAGTCGTTTCTCATTGTGTTTGGCTGCTGGGGAGTCAACAATGCATCTATTTTGGGCCTGTCCTATTGTCCAGTTTTTGCTGTCTCAAGATGGCGATAAAAGTTTCCCTTGGGACGACTGCTGCTCACTTCAAGACCTTGTTAAGCAAATGCCAACAGGCTTGGACAGAAATGGAAGTTCATTTGGCGTTGTTGGATTCTGATCCTTTGGAGATATATTTGGTTGGAAAGGAACAACAGAATATTTAAAAACCCTACTTCCTGTGTTCAGGCTCTGCATCTTAGAATTCAGTGGGGTCTCAGGGAAAGGCTTCAACTCCACTGGCTGGGTTTGGATCTCATTTGGGTTGGGGACAGCATTGGACGGTCGTCTTAAGCAGAGTTATTGATGCCCACACCATGTATCCCCACCATTATCTTACTGGTTTTCTCTTCTGTATTGCCGAACCTTACCTTGGTGATAGCTCATCACCGATACCTATTAATGCATGAATACATTTTCTGTTCTTTCTTTGGAAAAAAAACTTGCAAGTCGCTGCTCAGTGTGCAGAATCTAAGAGGAAACAGTAGGACATTTGCTTTAGCATTGTCAATATGTACAATTTGTGTTTTTTATCATGTGGGAGGCCACAAACAACTCCAATGGGGAGACTTCTTTTATTTAAGAGACTTATTGGTGGCTCATGCTATTAAAAAGTTAGGTTTCAAATGGGTGTTTGTCTGGAGCAATGTTGTCAGTATCAGTATCGGTCCTGAATCATTGGGCCACCGATTAAGCTGTATCGGTCCATATGATACTCAGCTGAATCGTTCTGTATCAGCCTAAAAATAAAAAAAATTTATTACGTGTCAATTATAGCGTGATATGTGTTAAAACCATTAAAATAATATTAAAAAATATTTTTGGTATATTTTACATTTATTTAAAAATAGCCGATTCAAACCTGCAGTGCATCAAAATTCTGCTGATAATACTGATAACATTGGCCTGGAGATGTTGGCTTTTAATCACGTGGAGATAGATTTGGTTGGAAAGAAGCAAACATTTCATGGCATTGAAGCAGAACTTAGCAAAGAATCATGCATAAATGGCTTAACTTAAGTATCAAATGGGTGGGTGCTCGGAGGATTGGATATGCTTAGGAACATCATTGTTCACTTTTCAATCACTGGTGATGCATGATGCCTCATCACTGATGTAACTTTAAGTTAATACTTTGGAAAATGATGGTACTGTATGAAAAATGTGACTTGTTTTAAAAAATGCCTTATAATTTTTGCTATTCGCCTGATATCCAAAATCGCAAATACCCAACTTCACTAGGACCTTTTTAACCATTGCATGTGTAGAACTGGTGAAGTTTGCGCGGTATATTGCTATGCTCCTTGGGTAACGCAAACAACCACTTAAATGTAGTTCCACACATTTTGACTTGCGGACATCACGAAGATCACATAAAATTTATATGTGAACTTTTTGTTAATGTCGAACATTGTAACATTGCAAAAACTATGAAGGTTGCACATATTTCACGAAATTCACAAGTAATTTAGGTGTGAACTTCATGAATATAAAACCAAAACACCACAACTCAAAATCTTTTCGCAACAAGGTGCTTGCTTGACTTGTAGTTAGAGAGGGAGCCACATCTAATGCTAAGAGTTTGGGTGTCATACAATTTTCATAGAAAAGGTACCCTTTGTAAACTCAGAAAACTGCGCTCAAATACTCATCAACAAATACAAAGCAAGTTGGCCAAACAACAATTAATTGTTTTATAGTGGTCAATATCTAAGAAAGAATGTATACAAAAAGTTGAAGGGTTTATAGTCACAATTTTGTCTCACATCTCGGAAGCATCTAAAGAGCTTGAGGGTGACTCATTGGTAAAAAAAAAGTAGCTCATTAGCTCACTCAGATGTTGTTGCAGACCTAAATGCCTAGATAGAAAAGGCCGAAGATACATCTAACTGCTGTGGTAGTGGCAAGATGATGATGGAGGTACCTCACCAAGTGGTTGTTCTTTCAAAAATTGACAACAATACTAGAAATCATTAAACCTTTTGTCGATAGCAAATTCTCGATCGTTTGAGCATGTTGTTAGCCACCAAAATTGTTCACAATCATTAAGTGGTTCATTATGCAATTGCTCATATAAATGAGATGTCTTCGCTTTAATGATTTTCAATTGCTCTTCATTGTATGAAAATCCATTGAATGAGACCCTATTCAATAATGTGTCATTAGTGTAAAAATATAAAACATTTTTTATGCCAACAAATGTTCATATAACTTCTACAACATACCTAAACTTCAACCTCTTGATTGTCATCCATGCATCCTTTTCACCCGCCTTTATTTGTCCCATGTCATCACTGTCTTCGTCATCTCCCATCGATATAGTATAGTCATCATCATCGATATCATTTGATTCTCTACTACTACCATTAATTGATTGTTCAGTTGTACAAACTAAGTCAAAATTCATTGTATTTATTGATTCTAACTTATTTATGCATTCAACATTCTTGCATTTTCAACAATCAAGATTAAGAATATATGTAAAAATACAATAATTGCACCTGTATCTCAAACATAAATTAAAACTTGTACCTAGCTTTATCACTAGCACTAGTTTGCCGACATGGTTCTCCATCCTCTGTAGTGATCATTTCATCATGCACAACATCAACTATTCATTCTTCATTGCCTGCACATCGAAGATTTACGTTTTCCAAAGGAATGAGCTCTAATACATGAGATAGATGTATGTTCTTCAAAGAATCTCTATCATTCCATTTATTAAAAGATTCTTGTTTAACTCTCAAAGTAACAACTTTTTCTTCAATTTTGTGAACTAAGTAAACATCACCACTAAATAATATATATTCTATGTCATCATCATCCACGACATCTATCCATAAATGTTGGCCATCTAATTTGGCATTTTCCCTATACCGAAGGCTAATTGACTCTTCTACATATCTAGTTTTAAGAGATATTAAAGCTACAAATTTTTTATAACTACTATTTTTGGAGACCAATATAGATCTCCAAGTAGAATGATCATTGCTACAATAGTGTATTTTCACCCTTTTAGAGGTCATCGTAACGTACTTATAACAATCACACAATATATATCATTTATCTTCATAAACTAGCATGTGAGAAAAAAGCATCCATATTCACATATACATATATATAAATTTATGAAAAAAATTATCAGCATAGTAAACCCTAAATGGTAAATACAAAAAAAAGAATGAAAAAGGTTGACAACAACCAAACACATAAATATATACATATAAATATCCACAACATATCATCATTAAATCGTGTTTCAAAAAAATTATGTTTAATAAAAATAATTGGTTTAGTAGTTAAATCTGTGCTTACAAGAAAAAAACATCATCAAAGATTCCAAAATACTTAAGGATGAAGTCTCGCTGAAATAGTTGTCAAAATAGTTGCCAAAAATGATACCCGAAAAGTTATCATTGAGAAGCAGGATGAGAAGCATTGGTTGGGGACCGCTGGTTGGAGACCACAAATAACCCTAAAAATTCTGGATTGTGAAGTTTCTGCTTTTATACTCATAATGTTCACACATAAATTATTTGCGAACTTCATGAAATATGTGTGAACTTCGTGAGTTTTACACGATGTTCCAAAAAATGAAATTCTCACATAATTTATATGCAAACTTTGCAGTTTTTGCGATGTTTTGAAGTTCAACATTAACAAGAAATCTGATATTCGTACAGGAAATGAGTACATATATTTTTTTTCATTTTCAATCAATGGAAAACTTTTTTAATATGGTGCTTTCTTCTCTCTGCTTCTTGTATCACAAAGGGCTACAAGCATGTTTCAATCATATTTTGAATATGTTGGGCACCAACCAATGAAGGTTTGTTCCTGGCCATTTCAAATGAAGATGTTCACAGAGGCCCCACTTAATTTTATGATGCAAAATCTGAATACATGTGAAGGAACTCCTAAATATCCCATTTCTTTCAAGCTAAATACATTTCCAGGTGAATAAAAGCCAACACCTCCAAGTGAATTTTTATTTCAGGCCCAAACTCTTTACCTCATCTGCAACAATCAAGGACTAGAGGAGGGCTGTGATCCCAACCTATATTCTTATCCCTCCAATCTACAAGAACCATTGATTATGTAACAAAACTATCTCAAAAAAGATTCATAGTGATTTCTTTTGGATATTTTATATGGCTTCATATAACTTTTTAATAAAATTCATGGATAATCAAATATGGCCTTGATTATGTTTATGAATTGCTATTTTGGTATTACATAAAACTATGACTTATGCAAGATCTTATTTTGGTTTTATCAATTTCGGTTGCATGATGAGCTCATCTGAAAACTTATATAAGTTGTGTCAATTTGAACATGAGAAAAAACCTCAACCTTAGAACTTTGGATACATTGTCTTTGATATCTCACAAATTAGGTTAGAGGTGTAAACTTAAGTGAGTTGGGGTAATGCAATATATTTTATTCATTTTTTACAGTAGGGTCCATCGAAGATGAGGCCTTCAAGAGATAGACCTACTCATGGTGTCAATATGAGAAAATCACCAAAAAACTCAACAAAGAACATAGAGCATGTGATTTACTTGCGGTAGAACCTATATTATCTCTCTGCCAGTTATGCAATTGATATGTATGCGAGTATGTAGCCCTACTGAGAGACAATGGTTGATAACTACACTCGTTAGTAGCTTTTGAGATATGATTAGCTATACAAACTTTGGTCTTAGACAATCAATGTGTCATATATTAATATCGTATGTCTATGTACTAGGTGAGCAAAGCTTTATTTATGTTCATAACGGTTACTACCGCGAGTGCATTATATTAAGGTCAGACATCTATTATGTCTTTCAATGTGTTCTCAATTAGTACACTAGTAAATGTGTATATATTGAGTAAAAGTCGTGATTTCTCAAACAAGTTCTTTGTAAAACTTATTTTTTAAAACATGTTTATAATTATTGTGTTTGTTAATTTTTTTTTGTATTCCTAAAATCTCTATAATGTTAAAGACTTATTTTAATTAAAAATATTTCCTAATGAGAGATGACCTTGTTAATTAAGAAAATGTGGTTGGAGGTTTGCATCAATTAGGACTACTTTTCTTAATGGAAGACTGGAGTTCCCATATTATATAAATAAATGATCTCACCCTAGGGAGGAGTGATGGGGATATCCTTTCAGGTAACCTTGTGCCATGTGGCAAAGAGGCAAGCCCAAGTCCACCCCATTTGGTGCGGTCTTAAACCTAAGGTAGAAACAAAAGTTTGCTCACGATTTTCTTTTGATGTTTATGTTAAAGTAAGTTGATATAGCCTTGTACCTTTTTTTCTTTTTCAATCAAGATGGATTTGAAAGCTTTGGCTGGTGAAAATTATGCTTTCTTTTTCTCTCTTTCTTGACGCTATTATTAATTTATATATATATATATATTATTTATTCAAATTCATGCTTGAATCTTAGTACATATATTTGGGTCAGATCATAACAAAGAATCGTATAGCACTTGACATAATCATCTTGTAAAAGTCCTAACTTCAGAACTGTATACCAAAATTCAGTGATTTTTGATGTGTTGAAAAACATATTCAATTATTTAAATTCTATCTTTTTAAGCCAAAAGAAAATGCATCTTTTTTTTATGTCCAAAGATTCAATTGGTTGTTTAAATAAGTTTGATCTTAACTAAAATCATGTTGATAATTATTGATTATAATTATATATTTGTTTCTAATTACAAGTATGGACTATTTGTAATTTGATTCATCTAGATGTGCTTAAATATTTCAGTTGATTATTTATAATCTTATATAGTAATCTATAACATTGATTTTGGTATAGAGATTTTATTTGCATATTTAAATTGACATGTCATTATGGACCATGTATAAAAGTATATTGCTTCTCTAATTATTATAATTATTTCAAATATATAAAAATAAAAATAAAAATAAATATAATTGTTTCTTAGAAAATAAAGTAATAAAATTTTATACTTAATTGCAATTATATGTCATTATGCCATACTCGATTGATAATATTTCTTATAGTATTTGAATTTTATAAATTTTATATTTTATTTTTAGTATTCTGACCTACCACATTTTTAACATTAGTATCACAACTTGATTTGATAACTTATAAGAAACTTTAATGATATTTTATAGTAGCTAAAATTAGCCTATCTAATTTATCAAGAAGGCAAGTTGTAAGAGGCAATCTTTTATTGTGACTTAATCAACTCTGTCATACAGTGCATGTTGGGTGATATAAATGTCACAATCTTTTATCTTTTAAGGTTAATAAATTTTTTTATTAAAAAATATTTTAGTTATTGAATTTTTATTATGGTTAGACATAAAAAGTAATTTGCCTTAATATTAAAAGTTTTTTATTGAAAAAAACAACAACTTTTCTCTTATAAACTTTCATGCATCCATGCTTTATGGCATTTAATATACTTTTGTATTGTTTATCCGCATCTCCTTTATTGAATTATGAATATAAAAGTAAAAATAAGTTATGGTACCATTGTGTGAGTGTTCTAAGGACTTTTCCTTCTTTTAAGTTTTTTGAACCATTTTTGTATTGTTAAAATTAGTTTAAGCAACCTGTCCTGTTTGTGTTTTGCTACAATAATCTGAGCTTGTCACGAGAGGGGGTGGGGATGGGTTGGGTCTTCATCGCTGGAGATCACTTGGGTCACCGTCACCCAAAAAAAAAAGAGAGAAGGGAGACATGATAGGGGAGCAGTTTAGGGCTGGAAAGAGGGGTAAAAGGGATTTATTTAAGGGTTTAATCAAAGTTGTCCGATAAAAACATGATGAAACAACTCTTGTTCATTTTATCATCTTTTGTAGGAAGCCCATTCAATACTCCCACCTATAGGAAGCTTTGGATTGTCAAATTTCTTAAACTTTTTTTAGTTGATCAGACATATGAATATGATCCAGTATTATTTAGTAGAAAACAAGTTTTGGATAATGTGATTATAGAAAATATGTTTTTTTTATGCCCTTTAAAAATCAAGGACTCACAATATATTAGAAATTCATGACTTAGAAAATCTTACTTTCATGTCCAAAAAAACATGATCCAAAACATTATTCAGGTGATTCCCATCAAACAAACTATGTTTATTTGAGACCATAGACATCTAGTAAGTGGGAGTAGGTACTCGGAAAGCACCAAAGAATTACTAGCATTACTTATATATATAGGAAAATGGGATCCTGCCAAACCCATTTGGTGCTAAACCGCATGCTAAATGGGTTTTACTAAGAATCCACACAAGGCTCATGTGTTTTCAATGAAAAAAATGATGTTTGAAGCTTCAAAATTTTACAAAGATTTTGGACCCATGATTTTTTGAATTTTATAAAAACCACTCATGTGTTGGAATCAGACCAGAATGTAAAAGACACGATCATACCAAGCATGATGAGTTCAAAACTTCGTTTTGAATAAATTAGTTTTATTTTATGCATTATATATTTTTATTTTATTATTAAGATAGTTTTGATGGTCGTTAGGATTTGTTTAGGCCATCAAAGCATACTGTGGGTTTCAGGTAGTTTTTATAATATTTTTTTTATGTTTTTTACCTTGTTTCTAAATTCAGCCATGCTGCATCAAATCCAAAAGGATCTGGATCCAACTGTGGGGAGGCACATTAAGACCTTCCACTCGTTGGAACCTCCTAAGGACCCGCTATTGGTTGTTGGTCGTTGTGGGCAGTGCCTAAAAAAAAACGAGAAAAAGAGAGCAACATCTCTTCCCTCTCTTTGTTAAATGTTAAAAACGTGAGAGTAGGGGAACTTTTGCTGTAGTTGTTAATGAAAAAGAAGAAATTCCACCGTTTCCTCTTCTACCTCGCGTGGGCGCTGCCAACATGGAGCTACCCGCGAGAAGTGGTAGGATGCATGACCGATGGTCCAGCTGAGGGCTACGTTGGGGCTAAGGATCCGCCTGCTTGGCCAGCGCCTCACCGCCTCACCGCCTGAGCTAAGGAGCCGAGCTGACCCTACCTTTGCCGACCCCATTAGTATAATTCTCTTATGATTGTTTATGCTATTTCTCTATTTTTAGTTGTTTGAACCCTCAATTTTTTACTGTTATATATATATATTGGATTTGCTTGATTAAGAATCAAATAGTATACCAAATCTGATTTTTGCGTTCATTTGGCGGTTTTGACCACGCTAAAGGTCCCATAAAAAAAATAAGAGGTAAAAAGCACAAAAAGTGTGTTTTTGCATTTTTTGTGTGGCTGTCCACGCTCTGTGATGGACGGCCATGGTGATATTGTAGGTAGCTGCACTACTGTGTATATATATATATATATATATATATATATATATATATATATATATATATATATATATGACCATGCTAAATGAGTCTCTTATTAGAAGCTGACTGAGAATGTTTAAAATTGCACTGATAGAAAGGTTTAGCTAGAGATGGCCAATGCAACCAATTTTTAATCAATGTGTTCAAACCTGTTTCAACCATAGTCACAAATATGAGAGATTTTCAATTTCTCGTCAAAAATAAATTTGCCGCACTTTTCATGTTTTAAAAGATACTTTTAAATAAAACACCTACATTTAAAATCTCATATTTTTTGTGAACTTTCAAAAAAATGCTTTGAAAAAATATAAAATTTTAAAAGCTCCTAGTTTTTTTTTTTCATCGAGGGCTTTTAGTATTGTGAATAATGCATCAATGAGAGGGGCTTTTATAAGCCTGGACAGAGGGCCCCTCTCCTTGTACGGTCGATATGGGTTTATTTGTAAACCCATTATCATTTCTTCTTTTTTTTTTTTCTTGCAAAGGCATGCTGGGGTTAGACAAAAATCCCTACCAGAACAACAGCCGCCCCCATGTGACAGAGGGATTCGATGCTGAGACTTAAGCTTGACACGGGACCATTTGTTCATTCTTCTTTTATAAAAAGAAAAAAACTTGCCCCCACGAATTGTGCAGCCCATGTTTGGACCTGTCCCTTCAGGTGGCTTGAACCTAAGGCTTCTCTCTCTCTCATCTTATGAATCAAGAGGCTAGCCACCGGCTTCTGTTGGTTGCCTCCTGAGATTTTTACTTGGGTGAAAAAATCCCCGGAACGATATATGTGACTGCTTTCAAACCAAGTTCAAAAGCGGTAACGCCAAAAGACAACTCATAATTAGAAAAGGACAAAGCCGGCATCCTTGGGGGGCTTAACTTGACAAAAGAAATCAGTAAGATGACGCATGAGAGACAAGGGCCATGTGGCCATGGACGGACCCAGAAACTTTTATGGGGGGGAGGGGCCAAACATAAACCAATTTTTTTGTTTTTGTAGGTGGGCCAGAAATTTTTTCTGTGGTTTTTTGATCTATGTTGGGAGCAACCCATCTTTGAACAAACACTGCATTCTTTCAACCACTAGACCAAGCAATAATGCCAAGAAAGAATTCATAATTGAAAAACACAAAGGCGCCAAAATTCAGTATGGTGAAGATGGGTTGTCTCTTCTTTCCTCTCAAAGCCGATGAGCCACTATAATGGCTACCTTCTTGCTCCCTGCCTCTCTAGTAACTTTTAAAAATCATCTTACTTTTAAGAGTATTTTGATCATTTTAAATAGTTGAATGCATCTAATGCTAAATACAACCAGTTTAATTCTCTCTCTCTCTCTCTCTCTCTCTCTCTCTATATATATATATATATATATATATATATATATATATATATATATATATAAAGTAAGGCATAATATAGAACTCACAAAGAGTTCCACACTACGTCGAATGCACATGCAATTAGCAGCGTGTTTGCGTTTAATATGTTTTCACCTTTAGTGGCAGTCCTGGACCGCCACTAAAAGCACTGGTTCTACCCAACTCTTTAGCGGGCTGCCACTAAAGGTCTAAAAAAAAAAACCCACTTCGAACACACTGCACGTCTGACACTGTGTTTGACGATTGGGCGTTTGATGAAACGCCCAATCATGTATATATATATTATAAGGGGGATGGTTCTATTCTTTCTTTCGTTTAGGTCCCATCCAAAAATCATACATTCATGTAATTTTTACTTGATCTGAGCTGCTAGATATGTTTGTCATTGTTTACTCAATAGAAAAGATGTATCTGATTAAGATTTTTAATTTGAGGTGTGTATTTTAAAGAGGTAAAAACTCAATTATTGATATATACTAAAATCTAATGATAAAACATTTACATTTTTACATCAAATTAATTTGAAAGAAAGCTTGTTTCTTAGTAATCAATCAATGATAAACACATCTAACAGTTCAGATCAAGCAAAAAATACTAAAAAAATGTGATTTTTGAGGGGTCATGATGACACCTAATGATGAAAGGGGGTAGGACCATCCATCCCCCTTCTTTCTCTCTCCGAATGGGTTTTCCTTCAAACTCGTTTGAATGTGTGATGGAACTCTGCGTGTTTTTTATCAAAAAAAAAAAACAGAATTAGCGAGGTGTTTGAACCACCACTAATTCTCTGTTTTTTTTCACCCAGAGATTTAGCGACAGTCAAGATCGCCCCTAAAAGACACAAGCGTGCAAAAAAAAATATGACAAAGTGTCACCGTTTGATCTAGCGCGATCAACAAAGACGCCTCATCATATTATGTGTTTGAAGAAATGGGTTACTCTCTCTCTCTCTCTATTAGTTTTTTATTTTTTATTTATGTATATTCTGTCTAGGTCAAGACAGGTCTAAACCATCCGAACCACTTTCAAAAATCAATTATAGGTGTTTTTGTTTTTGTAAATCTGACTGCTCAAACCTAAGAACCAACCCTTGAAACAAGCTTTTTTGTTTCATAGATAGGAATTTTATAAACCAAAAATTTTAAAAAAATTTCAAGTATTCATTTTTAGCACATTGTAAAATTTTATTTGCATGTCAAAAAAATTTGATTGAGTGTTGGTTCTTTGTTTTTTTTTTACCATGTGTTGACTAATGCAGATCACATCCTTATACTCAGATTTACAAAGAAAGCATATCTCGAATTGATGTTTGAAGGCAATTTGGATGGTTTGAACCTTCTTTAGCTTAGATGTGTAAATGTATCAAAGTGCAAACACAAGATCACAACAAGCACACAAGAGACAAAGCTTGACGTGGTTCGGCTATGCTAGCAAAAATTCACAATCGAAATTTTTTACTCCCTCTTCTTCTCACACGTCTTCCATTAATGTTTTAATATTCATCGCATACAATAGGATCTCTTTTTTTAAGAAACTTTCAACTGCTGAAGAGGATATTACTTTGTGCTGAAGTCTTGCTATTGTGAAAATTCTGGTTATCTTGCCTTTTGCAAACTTTCATGATTCCCTCCAGGGTTACACGTCTTTCAAAAACCAATTGGAATTGCTTGCCTCGGATCTTCTTGTCTTGCTTTTCTTGATCATATCCTCCAGGGTTAGACCCTGAACTGTGTATCCAAACCTACTAAACCTTCAACACTCCCCCTAAAGCTAATCTCCTTGAGATTACCCTTGTCTCTAAGTATAGGAAATCTTGGTCCAGGCAAGGCTTTTGTGAAAATGTGTTCAAGTTGACCTTCAGAAAGAATGAACTTCACTTCTATTTTTTGGTCGTGACACCTTTTCTCTAAAAAAGTGAAAATTAATTTCAATATGCTTAGTGTGGGCTTGAAAGACTGGATTGGCAACCGATAAAATACATTTGACATGGTTCCAATGATAAACACTTCTTTCTTTAAAAACACATGCAAAAATGCACTATTAAGGTGGACTAAACATTTAAGTATAGTTAATTCTCACTTGTCGGTCATATCCCTTGGCTATAACTTTATAATGAGCTATGCTTCCATCAACATGTCTCTTGATGTGATAGACCCATTTTCAACCTACCAAATTGTGAGCTTCACTGGGTAGAACTAGTGTTGGTTCTTATGCAAAGCATGTATTTCCTCTCTCATAGCATTGGTTCACTTTAGATCAGATAAGACAGCAACCATGTTATATAGTTCAACTTTTTTTTGACTCTTCTCACTCAATAGTGCTTTAGAGATAAGATATTTACAAGCCAGATGCAGTTTTGGTTTTCTGGTTTCAGCCTGGGACCGTGTAACCATGTAATGGGTTCTAATAGGACAGTTGGAAAAGAAATTTACAACTAAGTTTATTAATTCTATCAGTATTCTCAACATCAACAATAGGTTCAATTTCTAAGGTTTGAGTTTCATTTTGGTTAGGCTCATATCTTCAAGACCAAAATTGGACTCGGTTTAAGTTACTCAGTTTCAAGGACGGGTTCAGTATGAACTATAGGAGGTGTGGCAGGTTCAAGTGAGGCTTGAATAATAACAGACTCTGGTGGGACATGATAATATGGGCACAACAGAGGTTTTAGGTGGTGAGATCAAGGCTTGATTTTGAATCCACAAAGCAACATCTCCATCAGTTAGAGGATAAGTCGTTGGTGTATAGAAATTGCTTCTCATTGAACACCACATGATGAGAGATAAAAACCCTTCCTGAAACAGGTTCATAACACATGAATCCTTTATAACAATTTTCATACCCATTTAACACACAAGGTCTGGATTTAACACCAAATTTATTTTGAGAATATGGGAGTAAGTGTGGATAACATGTACACCCGAAAATATGAAGATGAACATACTTTGGAGATTGTTTCAAAAGCAACTCGTAGGGCATTTGATTTTTCAAAACAGAACTTGGAAGTCTGTTTATAATATGGACAACAATTTTAAAAGCATGTACCTAAAATTGTGCTTTCATGTTTGCATAAATCAACATAGTCAAACTTGTTTCCACCACATGATGATGATGCTTTCGTTCAACCACCATTTTGCTATGGTGTGTATGGACATTTAAGCCAACGTCTTATCACAATTCTTGCAAAGATATTTTGAAAAGCTTAGGCTTGAAAACTCTGTTCCAAAGTCACTATGGAAAATCTTTGTCTTTCGTTTAAGCTGATTTTTCACAATGGCTTTAAAATTCTCAAAGCATTTTTGTGCTTCAAATTTTCTCAGAAGAGAGAACAACCAAGTAAATCATGAGAAAACATCCACGATAAGCATGTAATAATTAAACCCGTCACTAGAAACACAAGGGCCTGGCTCCCAAAGATGGACATGAATGAGTTCTAAAGGCTTTGAAGCACAAAATTCGGAACTATTAAGGGGCAATTTATGCTTCTATCAACTAAACAACTTGAGCAAAAATTAAAGTTCTGATCTAAAAAACTAAAATACTTATTGTTCTTCAAAATGTCAAGAGTTTTATACCCAGGGTGGTCTAAACGACAATGTCACATCTCCTTTCTCCCCACTAGACTTGCTCACAAAATTTGCCTCGACTCCATGACACTTCTTACTTTGTGAAGTAGTTGTCTACAAGTAAAATCCGCCTTTACTGTGTCCACTTTGCAAGATAGTCTCTTTTTTACAGATCCCTAACAATAAACTTGTGAGGATAAAACTCAAACATACAATTATTATCATGAGTGAACTTTTCAATGAACAACTAGCTAGTTTTTCTTGATGTTTAGAACATGTAACACGTTCTTAAGAACAAAAGATCGATTTTGAGATTTGAGTAAGATATTATCGGATCCAGTGATAGAGACGTTTGCTTCATTGCCAATGGTTATAGAGTCAGATCTACCATATTCTCTTTCCATATTCATCTCTTGATCCTCTGCAGTCATATGGTGCATTGCACCAGTGTTGGGATACCAAGTGGCCTCCTGAGAGTGACTAGAGTTACTCTCAAAGAAAAGGCTTTGGTATATCATTACATTGACGAGCTGTATAATTTTTTTTACCACAAAATTGACACACCATAATATTTTCATTTGATGCACTACCAGAAGTTTGGTTTTAACCATTTTTCTGAAAATCACCTTGAAAGTTCCTAGGGTTGATGCACTACCAGAAGTCGGTTCATTAACCCTACCACATCTCTTCTTGATTATTCAAAGCAACACTTGAGCATCTAATGGAATATGGTTGAATATAAGGCTCCACACCATCCACTCTCTCTGGATTGCATCCTTCTCTTGCACGAACCAGCCAAGACACAAATAACCACCATCTAAATGTCTCACAGAAAATCCAATACGCCATTTGTCCCACAATATGCTGAAAAGATTAATTTTAACCCAGTCATCTTGGGGATGAATCCAACGGCCAGCACATATCCAGTTTAAAACAATAGGGCTCTTTATACCTTTGCAAATGCTCATGACATGAAATCTTATTTCATTGAGGATAGTAACCACCACCCAAGCCTTCGACACTCGAGCATCCTAAAAAATAGCCGTGTTGTGAATTTCCCACACTTTCTGAACAATCAATTGGAAGGACACCATCCAAGTCTGATAAACTTATTCTACAATGAACTTCTGTTTACTTTACCACAATAGATTTTCATCTATATTGCCCATTGGAAACTTCTATCAGATTTTTGTACTAACGAGAAGGAATGTTATGTGAGCTCGTCGAGAATACTATGCTGCTTAAGAATCTTTTTGAGTTTGAACTTGAAATTTCTTCAATCTTGTGCGTATCCCTTTAACACCCATGCTTTTATTGTCTCAAGAATGCCAAACTTTTCTTATATTAACAATATATCTATCTTATAATGAATAAATGCTAAAATAAAAAAAAATACACTATATATATATTTTGTAATCTTGGTGGATGAATAGATTTATCCTTTAATCTTGATTTGGGTTTCTAGTTATATGTATAGGTTTTTTTTTAATATTTTTCAGTATTTAGATGTGTAAAATAATGTTTTTATTTTATTATTTGTCAATATTTTTTCAAGAAAAACAGTTTTTTAAAAATTTCCTGAGATTTTTTCTTGTTACCATGCTTTCAACGAAGTCCAAAAGCAATAACGACAAAAAATTTATAATTAGAAAAGGACAAAGGCAGCAAAAGAAATCAGTACGATGAGGAAGGACGGATCCAAGACACAAGGACCGGGTGCCATCAATTATTGGCCCTCACTGCCAAGTGAATAATGTGCCAATGTGTTTGAAAGAGCAAGAAGCTATTAGTGTTCGCCAATCAAAGCTCTTAATCCGCCATCACTTCCGGGAATTAAAACCATTTCATCTAAAGCAGCCCTCGCTCACCAGCGAGTACACATCTTCAGCTAAAAAGAAAAAGGGAGGTGCATCAGTGGGTTTTAAACTCGTGACGTCCCTTCAACTTTGTTACCAGATGGATGGAGTTCTCTTAATCATTTCTGTGTTAAAACCTGTGTTGTGAATAAGATTAATTAGGTAAGTTACGAATCCAATTGAGTCAGATTGTGGGACTGAATCTCATTACTCCTATATTCTGACTCGTTTTTATAGAAAAATCTCATATATATATATATGCTATTTTTTTACAACATTATATAAAATTAAAACCAAATTAAACCCCTCTGTATTGTTTGCTGGTTGATTTACGACTTATTTTCTTTATGTCATTTTTTCAGCCATCTTTTTTTAGTGTAAACCTTTCAAACATGGTATCCAGTATTTAACGATTTTTTGTCAATGCTCGTATAGCTAACTATGGTCTAACCTTGTAAATCTATATGTAGTTCTGTTAAAAGTATTCGGAGATACTACCTAATATAAACTCCCAAACTGTAAGAGCTCTTTTTAAGTAAAGCTTTATAAATTTATGTTAAAAGTGTTCAGAGATACTCTTGAATGCATCTGCAGGATTGGATTTGAAAAAAAGGCTTCGAAAATGCCTAGTTCAAACTCCGGTTGACATATTTTCAGTTAGCATATTTTAATAACCTTATATATAAATAAAGAGAGAGTAATTATGTGTATGTTTCATCCTATTTATCTCTCAGACTCCTTTAAAAAATACTTAATATAAATGCATAGATGTGATATTCATGCTTTATATAGTAAAACTATATATTGGTTTAAATATTTTTTATGTTTGTATATGTTTTTAGTTAAATAAAAAAATCAACAGTTCATATTACGCTAAAAACTTTATTTACTAAAAATTAAGAATTTTGTTAAATTGATTCGATAAAAAACATGGTTATTGAGTAGGCAATGATAAACACATCTATAAGTTTGGATTAAGCATTAAAGACGTACAATTTGTAAAAGGGTGTTCGTATGTTCTGGATCTAGAATCACAATAATCAGAGGGGAACCATCGAGAACGTAAGGAACGTGCGATACAGCTCGTTTGTTGGCCCACACATTAATGCTTTCTGGTTACATCAATGACCTGTGAGTGATTTGACTGCTCTGGTAATGGACGGGATAGAAGGGCTTATAAAAGCGTTAGCAAACCTCCTGCATGAACAACCAAGATATTTCCCTCTCTTATCAAAGCCCTTAATCCACCATCATGGCCACCTTCTTGTTCTCTGCCTTTCTGGTAAGATTTTCTTCTACCTTCTGCTATCAAAACAAAGTTATCATCTCAATTTTGCTACAAATGCTAACCCGACACTCAATATCATCGAATTGTCGCAAACTATGGCCCCTTTATTGTGAACAAAGACTATACTCTCTCTCTCTCTCTCAAAATGATTTATGGTGCTTACTCAACATGGTTCATGTTATATTTGTGCATATGTATTCTGAGAAGCGATCATAAACAAAGTTCAGTAGTTTGTCTAGGTCAGTGAATTCAATGGAAATTATAAAAACTCAAATTCAAGAATTAGATTTCTGTGGATCGGAAGGGAGATTTTCGTTTAGTATTTATTGTCAGTACTGCATATAGTACTGAGAGAGAGAGAGAGAGGTCTCATAAATATAAGGAAAGGTCGGATGATATAGTTTTTCTTTTACCACCGTGGGGTCGCCCACATGGCCAGCAGGGTGGTTAAGGCATTGAGATAAAAGGCACCAGATCAAGCCCCATTGGTGCATCGATGCCTTCGAAGCTTTGGAAGGTGAACCACATAAGGCAAGGTGGTCGTGAGCCCCACCTGGGTTTATCCTGTAGGGAGGCAGGCACACTCGGTTATCAGGGAGGGTTCCTCGTCTTCAAGAAATTAATATATATTCTTTTTACGTGGTGGGTCAAAGAATGGTATGTCGTAACATAGATAGCATCATTTGACAATATAGCTAGTGAAAAAGTTTGCCCACCATGCATGCATCCACATCATCTATGGAGACAGCGAGATCCTAACACTTCTCATTGGTCTTTTTTTTTCTTGCTTGTTTTCTTTTTTTTAACAGCTTTTGAGCGTGACCTTCAGCAGTGGGGAGATTAGTCCAATGGATTATTGGAAGGAAATGTTGCCTACAACGCCCATGCCATATTCTCTTAAAGCCTTTTTGCCATCTGGTGATTTTGTGTTTCACAAAGGTGATACCCTCTAGTATCTTCACTATCGTCACAAAAGTGGCCTAATGCAGTGACAGGGCTTGTTGGTTTAAATAAAATTTTAAAATGAATAACCACTTTCAAAATAGTAAAAGAAGCAGTGTCTATATACAAAGCTACACAATATATATATATATATATATATATATATATATATATATATATATATATATATACACACACGAGTCACTAGAATATGAGAACTAATGTGTGATCTGCAATTTTCATGATTTTTTTATTCTTTTATCTTGAATCCAACCGAGCGGATGTGATCTACATACTTGGTTTTATAAGAACACTCTCTTGAATCATCCGATTTTGATGCATAATGAGATTCTTTTAAGGCTTTAATATCAATGGCTCATATTCTTCATAAATATTAAAGCATTCAAAAATCATATTTTTTCATTGAAAATACACTATCCAATGGTTGATTCCTAGAAAATTCATCTAGCCAAGCACATCAACATGGTTGGATTTGTAAAAAAAGTGTTGGAAATGCCCATATTTTCAGTTCTCATATTATAGTGACTCTCTCTCTCTCTCTCTCTATATATATATATATATATATATATATATATATATATATATATATATATATACAACTAAAGGAAGGTCCAAATTAGACAACCGAGGATTATTGGATGGTGTTTCTTGTCTAACGATAGAGTTTTTCATCATTCTTACTCTACATATTGAACTTTTATCATTTTTTTTTGTAACTCACATGTTTATTATGATTTTTCAATATTTAGAAGTGTTTCTTAATTTAATAAAAAGCTAGCAGCCCACAATACTTTGTATTGTAAAATTAATTTTGATTTCATTGTTAGCCTTATTGTTTCTCACGTTTCAAAAAACATATCTACATGTAAAGCATATAATTCATGAAATAAAACTACAATTAAATATTTATAGGATCTAATCGTTAAAACAATCAAATATTGCAGAAAAGGAGCTGTCCGAATATCATTAACTATAAATGTTGGACTTCCGCTGGATAGACCCTTGTATATTTGAAATATATTGGCTACGATTATGGGTTCCAAACCTCCTTGCTGAAAACCATAGTAAAAATAGCAATGAATTTTTAGCAAGGTCAAAATAGTAAAAATCTAAGCTTATGGATGTTTTTAGCAAGGTCAAAATAGTAAAAATTAATCCTTTGAATGAATTTTTTGATATAAGAATATTATTTTTTGAAAAATGAAATTTTAGCACATTGTAGACTGTTGAATTTTCTTCACTCAGAAAATCCAATCCTCACATCGTGGAAACATAATCAAAAGGCCAGTTTCAAATAAAGCAGACGTGGATTACATTTGAAAGGTCACATGTGAAAAAAGAAAAAAAATAGATCTTTTCAATTCTGGATTTAGAACCATGAGTGTATAACATTATGGTCTCTCTCTCTCTCTCTCTCTCTCTCTCTCTCTCACACACACACACACACACACACACACACACACACACACACACATATATATATATATATATATATATATATATATATATATATAAAGGGTATAATGTAGGATCCTTAAAGAGCACAACCTTACGTTGAACGAGAGCACGGCATTGACAGTGTGTGTGATCAACATTGCATGCTAAAAAGTGCAAAATGACCTTTAGCCATTAACTGCGGCTAAAGGGTCCCTTTTTTCATCTGAACTTGTTCCACGTGAGGGCATCGGATGTTATGCCCCTCTTTGCACACACACATATATAAAAGGTGCACACACACACATATATAAAAGGTTTATCTAATATTAAACTAGTTGTATTTAACATTAGATACATTCAATCTTATTGAAATGATCAAAATGTTCTAACATTAATGATATTTTTTTTAAATGCATTACTACTTTTTGATGTCCAAATTTAGCTTTGATAAATTCATAAACTTACTTTTTTGGAAAAGGTGCTTGATTTTTTAGTTTTCTCCAAGTTCAAAAGACCTATAATGCCTAAAAAATAATCATGCATTTCAAAAACAATATTTTTAAAGATATTTTAATCATTTTAATAAGATTTAATGTCGCTAGTGTTAAATACAATTAATTTAATGTTAGATAAACTCTATACATAAACAAACCATGAACACATCAATGAGGTCAGATTGAATGGATACAACTTGCACTTATGTTTTTTCAACTAGATTTCATATACACTAGACAATAAGAAGTATATGTCTACAGGCTTTGGGCTTCGGTGGGGGCAAAATCATCAACTTGATTATTCTTCAATAAAATCACAGCCCACCTATGTACCAATTTCTGGTCTTGGACCAAAAATAAAGGATAGTGGTTTTTCTTGTTTATATCTCTAAACACATGCTGATGATTTGATTTTAGACTTGGTTTTCATCATTACGCTTTGTCTAGCACTACTAATCTAGAATATGTGCCATGATTTTGCTAGAAATTAGTAGTGGGGGGTCGCTAACATGATACATGAATACGTGAGTGTTTGTGTCTGTTTTCATGCGAGTCTTTACACAATTGTCTGTGCACAACGAGCTAATTAATATACAATGATAGGGCGATCTTAGCGACCGTACAGACCGACCTACACGTGATCAAGGCCTGTACCACTGCACCACGAGTTTGGGAGTAGGCTTTACTTTCTGATCTTTTGTTATACTTATTCATCCATCCAATGTTCATTTATCTAATTAAATATTTTCTTCAGCCGGGGGCGGAGGCCCGGTGAACTGCAAAAATTATGTTCACTATCGCCTAGGTACAACTAAAGATGAGCTAAAGAACAACCGTGATGTTAATTTCCTCTTCTTGCAAACAAATTTGAAGCCTGGAAGCAAGACTAAGAAGATAGACTTTGTAGAGAGAGAGAGAGAAGGCAGCGGCTGGCCTACTTTCTTGCCTCGCAAAGCAGCAGAAGCCATTCCCTTCTCAACGTCCAAGCTTGGAGACATCCTGGGACACTTCTCAGTAGACCCCACCTCTGATGTGGCTTCAATCATAAAGAAAACACTTGAGAGTTGCGAAATGCCACCTAATAAAGGGGAAACTAGCTACTGTACTACATCCTTAGAATCCATGATCGACTTTGCCATCTCTCAACTGAAAACCCATGAAGTTCAGTTATTGGCCACATCAGTTGTCAACAAAGAGAAGACAGAACCCAAAAGTCGTGTATATACAATCCAAACTGGTATGGTTGAGTTGCCCACTGAACATGCAGTGGTGTGCCACCGCATGACTTATCCTTATGCTGTGTTCGCCTGCCACAAGACTACCAACACTAAATCTTATATTGTTCCATTGGTTGCTGAGGAAGATGGCACCAAAGTGAATGCAGTGGCTGTGTGCCATATTGAGACATCATCATGGAACCCAAATCATGCCACTATGCTCGCACTAGGCATTAAGCCTGGAACTCCTGTTTGCCACTTTCTTGCGCATGGTCATTATGCGTGGGTTCCCAACTCCGGGTCTTAGAGAACCAGCATGCATGCATCTCCTAGCTTTTTAGTGCTTAGTGTGATTTTGCTTTGCCAGTTGTGAACCAATAATGCCTACTATATAAGGGCAAAATCTGGTCCTTACTATATGCTTTTTATTTTTATTCCTGTTTGTTATCAAGTGTTGACCTTAGATATGAAGGCAATGTGTGAATGAATGATGCAGCTAGGGATCATGTTAATAAAATCACAAGTTTGTGTTTGTAACCAAGTGGTTAATTTTACTGAAAACAAAATAAAGTTTGTCCCCCCCTTGAATCTTCTATAGGGCAGCGCAGTCCTATAATGCTAGGTGGGGTGGGCCTCTACCAGAAAGCCTACAGACTAAAAGCTCAAGCTTTCTAATGCTAGGTGGGGTGGGCCTCTCAAACAGTACAGGTTGCATGCTTACACGAAGGACCCAATCCTACCAAATATTAGAACTGACTCCTTTCTTAATGACTCAGAGCACTATGGCTTTCTCCACTACAAGATAAAAGGCATGTCAAAAATGAAAACAGAAAAAAGTCAAGTGCATTTCTTTCTTCAATCATTCATTTGATAGGCATGATTCAAAATCTAATTCTTTGGTTCCTGGGGGGATTGACAAGAAAACTTCTAGTTTATGAAAACGAGATATCCAATTGTTTTACTATAAACGTATTTTTTCAAATTGACATATCCAAAGAAATCCATGTTGGACTTATTGGATCCTTAGCTATTCATGCAAGGATTGATGAATGGGGTTCATAGAGGGCTTGCATTATGAAACATCAGAGAGATCAAAAGAGGAACAGATGGTCTCTTTATCATCCTTTAGAGATTTATACATCTTGGTGGTAGCAAAAATTTCTTGAGCATTGAATGGGCGTCGGAAGGAAGAAAAAGTTGGCTCGATACCATTAGGATCGCATGAGAATAAATGCTACTTCAAAACATTTCTCAAAAGCAAAGATGGCTAACAAATGGACATTAAATACTCCAGCCAAACCTTGAGACAAGGAAAGAATGAGTCACGTGCAAAGTGTAGTATCCATATATTATGGAAATGCATTTGAAATCAAGATGCTAGAGTAAACATGCCACCACGCTGGCACTAGGCAAGCCTAGAACTCTTGTTTGCCACATCCTTTCCCATGATCATTATATGTATAGGTTCCCAACCCTAAGAGATTGAGAAACCCACATTCAAGTATCCCCTTGCTTTTGTCCACAAGCTCTCCGTACCTAGTTAGGTTGGTCAGCTAAGACATTCAAGTTGAGTGACATCAAGAGTTTGATACTTGAAGTGCATGTCCTTTGGCTTAAAGATGAAGCAACATGAGCACTTATGGGCAAGGAGAGCAATCCTATTAAAAAAAGTGTCTCCTATTTTTTAGTGGTTAGCATGTTTTTGTTTTGCAAATTGAAGCAGTAGTGCTTGTAACAGTCAAAACTTTATCTGTATTTCATCCTTGATATTCTATCTATTAAGCCAGATCTGGATTCATACACACATGGAGAGGATAAGGAAATTTGGCCAGCAATATACTTATAAGCTGAGAGATCAAATATCATAGAAGACAAGTTATTCATTTGTATCAAGAAACCTTCCAATATTGAGAAATTATGTAGCTGGGATTTTAAGGTTGGGAAACAATGTAATTGGGTTGAGAAGTCTTTCAATTATACTAGGATAGAAAAGTTATATAATAATTAATAACGCCTATCTCTTATAAAACAATTAAGAAAGAGAGAGTGGTCCTTATCTGTGGATGTAGGCATACCAAAGGTCTAACCATGTAAAATTGTTTTCTCTGGCTGTGCTTGTGTTTTTTGTATGGTTTGATACTTGATATTTTATCACGGTATCAGATCCATGAACAACGAAATTATAAGGAGGTGAATTAGTTCTGTTGGAGTTAGATCAAGAGTACCGAGTAAAACTTTCTGGTCGTGAGGTGGTGTGTTCAGTTCAGTTCTCCATTGCTGCTATGTTGTCATCTGCATGCTAAGTCGTTAGGTGGTGTTCAATACAATATTATTGCTGCTATTCTGATGTTTAGGTGTGTCGTAGGTGGTTCAATTCAATGTTGTTTTTGTTGTCCTTTGCAAGGCATAAAAGCTGGGTCATAGGTGGTTCAATTCAATCCTGTTGTTGTCCTCTTAAGTAGGTGGTTCAGTTCAATTCTGCTGATGCTATCATTTGCAGGACATAACAGGTGCGTGGTTCAGTTCAATCCTGCAGTTGTCATTTGCAGGACGTGTGCCAAATCCCATTTTCTTGTGTGTCATAATGCTGGATTTGGATCAGTCTGGAGTAGTAGTAGACGTGATCTTTGCATAAGTTGTGGATGTGTTTACAAGTTGAGTCATGGTTTGCGAATCTGATTCTTTAGCTGGATTGAGTGAGTTGTGTGAATGCATATGTTGGTAGTTGGTGATTGATTGTTGTGCTTGAGTGGTTAGCTTTTTTTAAGATGGCATCTTCCTCAAGTCAATTATTGCTCTCTCGTTCTATATCAGGAAATCCAGTGGAATGTCTTATTTATTTTTGTGTCAATCAAGCTTGACCACAATAATTATCCACAAATAGAATAAGTTATACATAGCCAAGGTTTGATTAAATTTGTCTATGAATCTTTTTTTGCACACAATCACTATTTAAGTGATCAGAGCTGGAAAAAGACTTAAGTTGGATATGTGAGAGCATATTTATTTTTGAATGCGTACATCGGAGTTTATTCAGATTGAATGCAAAAAAATTGAATGCATAAGCAAATTCATTTTGAAATGAATCGACAATGAATGAAATAAATGAATATATCAACTGGTTTGAATGAAATAAATGTATAAACAAGTTCATTTTAAAACGAATGAATATATATATTAAGGTTCATTATTGAATGAATGTATGAGCAAGTTACACGTGAGAAAAAAAACTAAATTAGTAAAAAAAACTATCATTAGCATTAAAAAAAGCACAAAAAGGCATTGTTTGCACTAAAAAAGCACTAGAAAAACTATTTTTCTGGTACTATTCTAGCACCAGAAAAAACAAAATTTTTGCATTATTTTAACACTAAAAAAGGCATTTTTAGTTTTTTTTTAGAACAAAAAAAAGGCTTTTTGTGTTATTCTCTCAAAATTTTTAGCTTATAAAAATTTAAAACTTTTCTAAACCAATTAATTTTTTTTTCAGAGGTAAATTGAAATTTCAGCAAAAAGGTAAGAGGCCAAATGCTAAAAAATCTTGAGTGATCACTGGCGGAGCATTTTACTAAGATAATTGGGTCTCCAAATGGATTTGATTTTAGGTCCCAATCTCCAAATATCCATGGCAACATTCATTTAACCCATAAATACTTTTCAAAGGTTGCATATCAAACTCACATTCAAAATGTAATGTCTACGTCAACATCAAAATAGGCCCAAAAGGCGAAACAACAATAAAAAATCTTCAGACGTTATCGTGCTATCGCCTGTTGCGCATCCCATGGAATGGGGTTAGACTTGTGAAAGTCAGATAGGTATAATGATCATTATCCATAATTACAAAAAATGAAGACGTACTAGTCGGGTAAGCAAAAGAATATGCAATTTACGATTCATGTCATTGAAGTATGCATTATTAAGCACATAATAGTCAATAATATCAATTCAACTATACAATTATCATTTTAAGATATGCTATAAAGGGGACAAACAATGTCATGCAAAGAGATTCATAAGCAACACAAACCACAAATTTATTCATTGTTTCGAATATTAGGGCATGATTTCATTTCAATTATAATGTTTTTTTTTCAAAAGGTCTTTGTTTCGATATTAGGCTACCTATAGGTACGCAAGCAACTTAGATCATCCACGGGGGGTCATTATTCTATGTGTTTTTAATACCCCAAGTAGCTATCTGACTTCGCTCCTATGGGGGGTGGCTAATCAACCAAGAGACTCTCCATAAATTGGGGTAAGTTGCAACTTGAGCTTATGCAGAAGTACATGTGGTTGTGTCGACTAAGACTCATCGGGAGACTGGTCCTCTAACTGACCATTGACTGAGGACCAAGGCTACACATCACTTCCAAACTATTATGTCACTAGGGATTATACCTACTGCCCTTTTCAAGGTAGCGCTTCAAACTCAATGGGTTATCGGGCCATCATTTTACGGGGTTTCATGTGCCTTACCGGCCAAATAGAGCTCGAATACCCTTTTTAGGATAGTGATTCATATGTACCCACCCATTCAAACCCATAAGTCATCTCACCTATGCGAGCAAGTTAGAGTGTGTATATGTGTATGTGATCTACTGTACCATTTCATATGGGTCATTACAACCCCATGCACCTTTAGAGCACCAATGCATCTCTCGAACGCCACATAACACATTATTGCTTCACATACCACGCTTGCCCCTTATCACGGCATTCAAGAGTATACCTCACTTATGCATATGTCAAGAGTTCACACAATATGCAAACTAGATCAAGTACGGTTTTGGCCGAATTCATTTCATAGCTTGGGGGCAAGCATAAAGATCTGCACCCATATATGACCCTTATACAAGTCTGAAAAAGGCATCAAGAATTCATGATTTCATATAACATCACAAAACATCAATATTTGACAGTCTATATACATGTGAAACTACTACTTGTCTGATAATGTATATGCATACACAAAATAATATTTGACAGTCCATATACATGTAAAATTGCTACCTATGCGATCATTTATATACACTTGAAACTGCTGCCTATGTGAAAGTTTATATACCTAAACAAAACAACAATATTTGATGTGACAGTTTACATGCATACACAAAACAACAATATTTGACAGTCCATATACATTTGAAACTGATGCCTATGCAACAATTTATATACATGTGAAACTGCTGCCTATGTGACAATTTATATACCTACACAAAACAACAATATTTGACAGTGAATATACATGTAAAAATGTTGTCTATGTGACATTTTATATTCATACACAAAACAACAATATTTGATAGTCCATATTCACGTGAAATTGCTGCCTATGTGACAGTTTATATACATATGAAACTGTTGCCAACATGACAGTTTGAATACCTACACAAAACAATAATATCCATATACATATGAAATTGCTGCCTAAGTGACAGTTTGAATGCATACACAAAACAATAATATCCATATACATATGAAATTACTGCCTACGTGACAATCCAATTTTCATGTGAGTAACCCATTTACGACCGTCTATTGCATGTGAGTAAAACCCATCTATAGCAATCTATTGCAGGTGAGTAGAACACATCTATAAAAGTCTATTGCAGGTGAATAGAACCCATCTATAACAACCTATTTGTAGGTGATAAAAAAAAACACAGATGAAACCCATTTATGATAGTCCATTTTCAGATGCTTAAAAACACAGATGAAGCCCATTTATGAAAGCCTATTTGCAGATGCTTAAAACACAGATAAAACCCACTTAGAAAAGCCTATTTGCAGATACTTAAAAACACAGATGAAACCCATTTACGACAGCCTATTAAAATGAACAGTTATACAACTTCAAACATGCTCAAATATGCCTTTTAATATGAACAATTCATATACCACAACAAACATGCATAGTCATCCCCTCATTGAACCATTCACATACAAATATTAAAATAGGCATAAAGCAACCTTTTAATAAAAAATTTACATATAACATTAAAATAGTCCATCATCATCATGAATTTTGCTAAATCTAGCAAAAAGACAATAATGCAAACAACTAAATACAAACAGTGAAACAAATCTAAACCATTCATGCATAAGAGTCCACATATACCAAGCAATCGATGCATAATAGTCCATGATTATATATGCAAGAACCCTTGTATGATAGCTCAAATTCATGGGAATAAACCCACAGATGGCAGCCCATATACGATATCAGTGTATAGATATCAGTCTATACATGTATATGAGTTGATTCTGCAAAATGCATGGGTGATCATAGTGAAATCCTACTTTCGCAGTCAATGAAATAGTATGGTCTTATGGTTCTGAAAAAGGGTGTATGCGGCAAAACTATCGTCTTTGAAAGGTAGCGCGTCCCACTAACAGAGCTGCAACAATGATGAAAGAGGCCACTCTCATTAGTGACCTGGGCACAAGCTTCCGAACAATGGGGTCTGCTGGCCATAAGTGAACACCCCTTACAGCTCAGTACAATAGGAGAGCAGGAGCCCTGCTCACGGCAATGCTGAAAAATGCCCAAGAAAGAGGGGGGGGGGGGTTCGGGGTCGATTATTTAGGGAATTAGGGAAAAGGGGCAAAACCAAATCTCTCCCCCCCCCCCCCCACCCCGCCCCCCCCATGGTGCTGGCATGGTGGTTCTATCATGACCCACATGTGGTGTTGCTGCCATGGTGGTGGTGGTACCACCATGGTATACTGTGCATACTGAGAAGGGGGCACCCTACGGGTTGCCACCATGAACCAGATAAAAAAATAAAACAAAGAAAGACAGAAAAGAAAAAGAAAATGAAGGAGAAGCTCACCGGATGGTCAGAGGGGAATAGTTGCAGGGGCAATCGTCGAACCTAGCAAAAATCGAAGAATAGAGGAAGAAGATGATGATGCTGGCGAGTAAAAGGTGAAATTCGACACATAGGAGGGCAGGCTTGGCAAGCGGGGAAGGAGGGAAATGATCTGTTGTCTTTCCATTGCCAAGATAGGGAGGTGCTCACTGCTCTGTGAAAGCAGCCTCACGTGGTTCCCTCCTCTCTAAGAACCAGCCCAGCCCAGCCCAACCTTTTGACAGGGCACACTGACTCACTCTTGACTTAGAACAGGGCAGACGTAACACGTCGCTCCTACCCACCAAGCTTGTCCCACTCGGGTTACAAGCTCGCCTATGGCTTCCACAGCTCAGGTAGACGGCAGAGAAGAGAGAGTGCATAGACGAGAGGGTTTCGAAAGTAAGAGAGTGTTGCATGCAACAAAAATGGGAAATGGGAGGGGGTTTCTTGTACAAGGCAAAAAGAGGTATGTGCATCATGGTCGTTTAATAATGGGAGAAAATGGTAATTTTCATAGGGTTTTAAATGTTGAAAATTATGGCTGTTGGGGAGAGGTCTTAAATGCAATATGATGCATGTTTGTGGTGGTGATGAGTTCATTTTGGGTTTCGGGTTGGATCCCTATGGGTCCAAACCCACAATACACAGTGTTAAACATGTGAGTTGGGTTTTTGGTTAGATTGGTTTGGGTTCACTTGGATCCAACTCAATCTACTACATTAAAACCCATATAGTATGGATTAGTTGGTTTGGGTTGGATCCATTCGGATCCAACTCAATCCACTACGTTAATTATAGAGTATTTGTATGGGTTTGGTTGGACTTGGATCTAAATCCAATTTGCTCAATCCCAAGTATATATATATATATATATATATATATATATATATAGAGAGAGAGAGAGAGAGAGAGAGAGAGAGAGAGAGAGAGAGAGAGAGAGAGATTTTAATTGGGATTGAGTTGGGTCTAACTCCAATCTAATATATTTTATCGTTATGTTTGTGATTCGGATTTGGATTTGAATCCAAATCTCACTCAACTTATCCAACTTTGACAAGCTAAGTGGATGAGTTTCTTTAAACCAGATCCAAATCCGGTCTAGATCCTGCTAGGGTCCCAACTCCATTTTGGGTCTATTCTGGGCGGGGTTGTCAACCCAGGTAGAACTCCAATAATATTAAAATAATATTTAAATTACCCCTTGTCAACTGGGTATTTTTCTTGAGAATTCCCTAATATATAGATATTTTAATATAATATCGGCTACTCACGTAGACAGGGTTTTGAACAAAACATCCTATAGAATGTACTGAAAATTTTCAGATATTACAATTTTAGAGCCCCTAAAAACCCATTCACTTTACTGGAGATAATTTAGCATCACTAAAAGTTTGATTTCTTATAGTGAATACAATTTATAAAACACAATTTTGTATGGTTAATTCAAGAAACATAAATATGGTTAATTAGCAGCCAATTAAGTATTGTTGCAAGTGAATAGTAATAAATAGAAAATACGTCTCTTTTTTGGTTAATTAGGAGCCAATATAAAATATTTTAGGCATAAAAACATAAACACAAAGCTGACAAAAACACACTTTTGTAAAATGTGCAATATCAATCAATTTATTGATATTTAAAAAAGTGTCTCCTTGCTTTTTAGTGGTTAGCATGTTTTTGCTTTGCAAAATTAATCAGCAGTGCCTACAATAAATAAAACTTTATCTTTCTAATGTGAATGATTCCAGTTGCAGAATAGAAAAGTTATATAATGATAACGCCTCTCTCTTATAAAGCAATTAAGAAAAAGAGAGAGGTCCTTGGCTATGGATGTAGGCATACCAAAGGGAAAACCATGTAAAAATTGTTTTCTTTGGCTATGTTTGTGTTTTTTGTATGGTTTGATACTTGACATTTTATCACGGTATTAGAGCCATGAAGACATGAACAATGATACTGTAAGGAGGTGAATTAGTTCTGTTGGAGTTAGACCAAGAGTACTGAGTAAAACTTTCTGGTCGTGAGGTGGTGTGTCCAGTTAAGTTCTCCACTGCTGCTATGCTGTCATCTGCAAGTCATGAGGTGGTGTTTCATCCAGTATTATTGTTGCAGTTCTGTTGTTTAATTAGGTGTGTCGTAGGTGGTTCAGTTTAGTGTTGTTGCTATCATTTGCAGGGCATAAAAGGTGGGCCGTAGATGGTTCAATTCAATCTTGCTGGTGCTGTCCTCTGCAAGACATAACAATTGTGACATAGGTGGTTCAGTTCAATCCTGCTGTTGCCATCATTTGCAGGACATAACTAGTGTGTCGTAGGGGGTTCAATTCAGTCTTGTTGCTGTCATTTGCAGGACAAGTGTGCCAAATCCTATTTTCTTGTGTGTCATACAATGTTGGATCAGTCTTGGAGTAGTTGGTAGATATGATCTTTGCAATATTTTGGATGTGTTTACAAGTTGATTTATGGTGTGCGAGTCTATTTATGTGATCTGATTCTCTAGCCGGATTAAGTGTGAGTTCAAATCATTGATTCTTAAAGTGAATTCACATGTTAGTAGTTGGTGATTGATTGTTGTGCTTGAGTGGTTAACTTGTTTAAGATGAATCTTCATCAAGTTCAGGCTCTCTCATTACAAATCCAGCAATCCAATGGAATGCCTTCTTTAGTTTGGTCTCAATCAAGCTTGACTGCAATAATTATCTTTTATGACAGTCACAAATAGAGTAAGTTATATATATCCAAGGTTTGATTAAATTTGTTGATGGTTCTTTTCCTGCACCAAATCAAATATTTAAGTGAGACAGAAACAATCCATTAATATAGACTAGGTTATTTGGAAAAGGTTAGACCAACTTGAATTAAGTTGGATCAAGGCTACTGTAAATGGCATCGTGCTCAGTCAAATCATTCGGATTAGTGCCAGGAATGCTTGGCTTGCGCTTGAAAAGGTGCATGCTTCTCAATCTAGTCTTAAAATTATGCAGATAAGAAAGGATTTGTAAGATGTAAGGGTGATAAAAATATGATAGATTATTTAAATCATGTCTGATATCTAGCTCTCTTTAAGTGTTGTTGGTGGAAATGCGTTTGAGGCTGATTTTGGTTCAGTACACTTCAAATAGGCTTACACGTGAATATGAAACTTTTGGTACTACTATCACGACTCTTAAAACTCTTGTATTTTATGAAATATATGATATGTTGCTTAATCAAGAAAAGAGTATTCTAACTTTTGAATCAAAATTTTTTTCATGAGTCTTCAGCTATTGTTTTCTTTCCACAACAAGAAGTCATGGCGAAGGTCAGCAATATCATGGTGGCAGATGTCGTGATAGTGGTAAAAGTCCGAATGAACATGGCCATGGGTTTCAACTAGGAAATCAAGGCAAAGGTAGTAATAATGGACAAACCAAAGGGAGCGGCAAGCTGTGACTTGCCAATTTTATGGAAGAATCATACATCCAGACAATATTGGGATATTCCCAAAGCCTTTATTGCTGCCATGAATTTTTCTTAATATGAGAATTCTATTTGGTATTTAAATACAAGGGCGACTCATCGTATGACTGTCGAATCTAGCAATATGATAGACAAGTCAGGTTATCAGGCGCCTGAGACAATTATGATTGTAATGAAAAAAATCTACCCATTCACACAACTGATAACATAAAACTTTCTAGTGGTAAATCTTTTATTTTGAAAGATATGTTGCATATGCTTGAAATTAAGAATAATATTCTTATAGATTTACACATGATAACAATTGTTACTTTGAGTTTCACCCTACATGTTTTTATGTTAAGTATATAGAAGACAGGGATGTCCTTTCAAAGGAACCTAACGAAGGAGGCTTGTATGCTTAGCAAGGAAACAACAGGAGGATAGTACAGGCGATCGAGGTAAACTTTGCCAAGCAAAAGAAAAGAAAATCGGCAGAGCTCTGACATTGCAAGTTGGACACCCTAATCAAGGCATTATTGATAGAACCCAAACTCCCACGGAGGTCAGTTCTACGGTTCCAGCACACGGAGCCGGGTGTGGCTGAGAGATTTGCACCACATATGGAAGCTAGGACATGTATGGGTAGAGTTTGACATGCTGCAGACATGCAATAAGGAAGAAGATGGTGGTATGAGCCCGGACCCGTGGATCTAAACCTGCGCCATCATCTTGAACCGACCTTGAAATCAATAAAAAAAGAAAAAAAAAGGAAAAAAACTACCCTCGCAACTCGCTACACCCGCCCATGGCCAAAATAAATATTCTAACCGGCCCAAAATGCACTATTCTTAATTAAAATAAGGTTTTAAAATGAAAGAAAACAAGGTAAATCTGATTATTTTTTCCAAAATTCGAAGTCCAAACTAGACGCTTCTGTCATGTGCATATTTCACGGTTGGGTCTGATGATACATCTTTCCCAAGCACATTCTCAATGTGTCCTCTCCGGTGTTGTTGGGATGCGCTATATAACTATCTACAAATTGAATAAAAGGGCATGAGACTCACCTCTGTCATTGAGATAAAGTGAGGAAGAAGAGGTTAATAGTGGATGTTGGACACATAGACCAAACCACTTTAAACAGTGTATGCCGTGTGTGTTCCTTTTATTTCATTCATTTACTGTGGTGGTGGAAATATGCACAAAAAATGGTTCATGGACTTCTGTTATTAGAGATAAATATGATATGCACAGCTGCCTTGGAATTGGAAGGGTGTGGAACAAGGTTGCCAAACTAAGAAGCTAAAGCCAGAAACAATACACTAAGCGGAAGAGATGCATTTTAAAAGGTATAGGAAGCGGGAAACGAGGAATATATATATATATATATATAAATTAAATGAAAATAAAAATGAAATACAAATAAAAATAAAATAAAAGTGATTAATACTAAATTTCATGATGTTTTAGTGTAAGAAATAATTTTTTAACAAAATCTAAAAATGTTGGTTATCAATTTAGAGAAAACACATGAAAGTAAGAGGAGAGAGAAAACACAAAAACATGGGAAGTTGAGTAAGAGAACATATAACGAGAATAGATGACAAAGTAAGAAATAGGCAGATACACTTTTGGAAAGACTGCTGGTTGGAAGATCAAATCTTCATGGATAAGTTTCCAGCATTGTAAGTGGCCTCTTGGTACAAAGAAAGGCATATTAGTGCTTTCAAGGTTAATGATGGTGAATGGGAGATTACTCTTACAAGAAATCCCAACCATGAAGTTTTCCACTCTTACAAGAAATCCCAACCATGAAGTTTTCCAGCAGTGGTTGAGTGTTTTGAACGTACTCCAGCTGGTGGTCTTAAGTGAACAATGTGATGTTTTGTCATGGAAACATTGTAAAGATGGTCAATTCTCTGTTAGTTTTTATTACAGGGCCTTATGCCTGTCGGGTACTCAATGGTTGCCAGAATATGCTCTCTGGGATACTAGTCTTCTCGTTCGCAGCTCTTTTTTGGGATGGTTAACTATCCACAACCGATTACAGATGGAACATAATCTTAAAAGCTGGGATTCAAACTCGCAAGTTTCTAGTCAAGCCCTATAACCACTGTAGCAGAGACAAGCTTATGAATGACGATATTCAGCAGTTTAGGCCAATTTCATTACTCGGCAGTGTTTATAAGATCATATCTTAATCTTTGGGTGAGAGGTTAAAAAGGTGTCATTCGTAAGCTTGTCACTCCTTCACAATGTGCTTTCACCCTTGGTATAAGGTTACATGAGTGAGCGAGGCATTGCATACAGTTCACCGTTCCAAGAAGAAAGATGTTTTTTTAAAGGTTGGCTTGGAAAAGTTCTTTGATTCGATTAATTGGGATTATCTTCTCACGTATCTTCAGAAAATGAACTTTGGAACCATTGGATTGGACCTGCCCCATTGGTCCGTTGAGGCGTCTTAGAGTCCCAAGGGAGAGAGACGTTGTTTTTTTTTTTCCATTTATTGTTAAAACCCCAAAAACGTGATGGGTTCTGGAAATAATCTTTGTTGTTGCCTTTGAAATCTTCTTGTGAAGAAGAAGAGGACGCCCCTCTCTCTACATCAGTTTGCCTCGTGTGTTCAATTCCTGTGGGAGCTGCCATACGTGAAGACGGTTGGACGCCGACCAGTTGTGGTCCATCCGGGTGCTGTGTTGGAGCTAAGGAACGTGAAGCGGCTTGGCTATAGACTACATCGCAGAAGCTAAGGGTGTTTCCAACATTGGTTGACTCCCCCTTTTTGTTTATTTTGATTTTTTGTTGAACTGTTTACGCATGTTTAGCGCAGAAATTAATATTAGTATGTTACGCGATTATTAGATTTGCGTTTGTTGAATCTGATTTATACTTTGATTATTGTTAGTTTTCAATTTAGGACATGTTTCTTGTGTTTTCGTAATACATGTTATACGTTATCATAAGGAACCTAGTTCCTCGATCTTTTGTGATTGTCCATTTAATTTTATTAGTGAATCTGAATTTATTTTTATTAGAAGCTATTGCTAGGACAGGGTTTATCATTTTCACAAATTTTTAGTGTTGGGTAGTTATTATATTCTGTTTTAGGTTGTTTGAGAGGCGCTCACCAAGTGTTCTGTGAAACGTCTCAACGAACTTGTGCATCTTCTTTGAATCGTATTTTTCTGCATTTTATTTAGTTTATTTTATTAACATTCAATCTATCTACTGGTGCCTGTTTTCAGATCGTTTGGGTTCCCAAATCGGTTCCCCAAATTCAGCTCATAGTTGTCTGACATTGTTTAGTTTCAAGCCTGGTTTAGTGTTGCGTTCGCCTATTGCTAACATTGGCGGTTGTGAACGCCTCTGTGACCCGTGTCCCTCTTAGGTGTCGCCCATATTGGTGTTACGAGAGATGCACATTGGGCTCATGTTGAAAATAAAGTGAGAGCCAAGTTGGACGGTTTGCTCAGCTTGTACCCTTTCTCTTGCTGGCCACATTACTCGAGTGCAGCATGTTCTCACTTCCATTCCATCTCGCTGCAAATCTTTGCCCTTCTGAAAAGTGTTGAATAGAGATTTATTAAACTTTTCAGAAGTTACATTAAGAGTGGCAGCAATCAATGTAAGGCACCTGACTTAGTTAAGTGGAGCACAATAACGAAGTTCTTAGATGATGGTGGTTTGGCAATAAGGGATCTCAACAAGCTCAACTCTGCATACATCATTAAGTGGCTCCTGCTGTTGTGCTAAGAGGACAAACAATGGACCAAGGTCTTAAGAGCAAAGTATGATGTTAGGGGATGGCCTTGGTTCTGGTCCCTCAATTACAAATGGTCTAATGGATCTGGTCTATGGAAAGCCTAGTGCAAGCTAGTGGAAGAGGTGTAGAATGGTGCCAAGGTTTAGATTGGTGATCGCCAGTGTACTCGTTTTTGGAAGGATACCTTGCTGGGAGACCCCTCTGATGGAGTCTCATACTCTTATCATATCAGCGGCTAGGGCCAAGGAGTGCAGTGTTGCTGATTATTGGTCACAACATAATGGATGGGACCTCGCTCTAAGAAGGAAACCGACACAAGGCACTTTGTTGGAATGGTTACACCTGATGAGCAAGTTTTCTTCATTTAGATTAAATGAAAACAATGATAAGATTGTTTGCAAGCTCTGTTCTATGAAAGATCTTTTGCTCTGTTATTGATCTCTGTGTGCTCCTTGTGTTCAGTGGCTCCCTAAGAAAGCGCTATGGGGACATGTATTACCTTTCAAAGGTTCAGTTGCTTGCTTGTCCTGCTGGACAAAATTTTGACTGATTCTAACCTTAAAAAGAGAGGATTTATGTTTGCTAGTCGTTTCTCATTGTGTTTGGCTGCTGAGGAGTCAACAATGCATCTATTTTGGGCCTGTCCTATTGTCCAGTTTTTGCTGTCTCAAGCACGTGGCGATAAAAGTTTCCCTTGGGACGACTGCTGCTCACTTCGAGACCTTGTTAAGCAAATGACAACAGGCTTGGACAGAAATGGAAGTTCATTTGGCGTTGTTGGATTCTGATCCTTTGGAGATATATTTGGTTGGAAAGGAACAACAGAATATTTAAAAACCCTGCCTCCTGTGTTCAGGCTCTGCATCATAGAATTCAGTGGGGTCTTAGGGAAAGGCTTCAACTCCACTGGCTGGGTTTGGATCTCATTTGGGTTGGGGACAGCATTGGACGGTCGTCTTAAGCACAGTTATTGATGCCCACACCATGTATCCCCACCATTATCTTACTGGTTTTCTCTTCTGTATTGCTGAACCGTACCTTGGTGATAGCTCATCACCGATACCTATTAATGCATGAATACATTTTCTGTTCTTTCTTTGGAAAAAAAAAAACTTGCAAGTCGCTGCTCAGTGTGCAGAATCTAAGAGGAAACGGTAGGACATTTGCTTTAGCATTGTCAATATGTACAATTTATGTTTTTTTCCATGTGGGAGGCCACAAACAACTCCAATGGGGAGACTTCTTTTATTTAAAAGACTTATTGGTGGCTCATGCTATTAAAAAGTTAGGTTTCAAATGGGTGTTTGTCTGGAGCAATGTTGTCAGTATCGGTATCGGCCACCGATTAAGCTGTATCGGTTGATATGATACTCAGCTGAATCGTTCTGTAACGGCCTAAAAATAATAAAAATTTATTACGTGTCAATTATAGCGTGACACGTGTTAAAACCATTAAAATAATATTAAAATTTTTTTGGTATTTTTTACATTTATTTAAAAATAGCCGATTCGAGCCTGCAGTGTATCAAAATTCTGCTAATAATACTGATAACATTGGCCTTGAGATGTTGGCTTTTAATCACATGGAGACAGATATGGTTGGAAAGAAGCAAACATTTCATGGCATTGAAGCTGAACTTAGCAAAGAATCATGCTTAAATGGCTTAGCTTAAGTATCAAATGGGTGGGTGCTCGGAGGATTGGATATGCTTAGGAACCTCTTTTATATCATTGTTCACTTTTCAATCACTGGTGATGCATGATGCCTCATCACTGATACTAACTTTAAGTTAATACTTTGAAAAATGACGGTACTGTATGAAAAATATGACTTGTTTTAAAAAATGCTTTAGATTTTTTGCTATTCTCCTGATATCCAAAATATCAAATACCCAACTTCACTACGACCTTTTTAACCATTGCATGTGTAGAACTGGTAAAGTTGGCACGGTATATCGCTCTGCTCCTTGGGTAACGCAAACAACCACTTAAATGTAGTTCCACACATTTTTACTTGCGAACATCACGAAGATCACATAAAATTTATATGTGAACTTTTTGTTAATGTCAAACATTGTAACATCGCAAAAACTATGAAGGTTGCACATATTTCACAAAATTGGCAAGTAATTTAGGTGCAAACTTCGTGAATATAAAACCAAAACACCACAACTCAAAATCTTTTCGCAAATTTTTTTCAGTTATCTGCAGTCTCCAACCAGTGGTCCCCAACTTGCTTCTTGGTGGCAACTTTTCTGACAACTATTTCGGCGAGACTTTATTCTCAAGTATTTTCAAATCTTCAATAAATTTTTGTTTTTCGGTAAGCACATATTTAACTTCTTAACCAGTTATTTTTTTTAAACATAATTTTCTCCATTTGTTTCGATGATTCGTATGCTTCTATTTCATCATCTAGTTTTTTAGTTTTTTTAAATACAAGTATTTTGAAATGGTTGTTTTTTTTGTTTCCTTAATGATTTGGGTTTTTTATCTGCATATATTTGTTGCATGTGTGTTTACCTATATTTCATGTCTTGGTATTGTAAGAAATTCTTAACTTGTTTAATACAATATGCAAACCGAGAAGACTATGTTGTTGGGGTACCAACAAGATCATCTTCTACTATTAGTGTATACAACAACAACAACTACACCTTCATCCCAAAACAATTGGGGTCGGCGATATGAACCAAAAAAGAAAATCATTCTGGGTCTTCTACATGAATCCTTCTCCTCCAATCATTTCTATCCAATGCCATGTCCTCGGTGAGGTTCAAAGCATTCTTATCCTTTCCTATCATCTCCATCCAAGTCTTCTTAGGCCTACCCCAACCTCTTTTAACTAATATATTTTCCCATTTCTCCATCCTTCTAACTGGAACATCATTAGGCCTTCGTTGAATATGTCCAAACCACCGTAAACGATTCTCGCTCATCTTATTTTCAATGGATGCAACGCCTACTTTCTTACGCATTTCCTCGTTCTGAATCTTATCTTTTATTGTATTTCCACACATCCATCTAAGCATACGCATCTCAGCTACACTCATTTTTTGAATATGATGTCTCTTGGCAGCCCAACATTCCGTACCATATAGTAAGGCAGGCCTAATAGTCATCCTATAAAACTTTCCCTTCAACCGCAATGACATTCTACGATCGCACAACACTCCAGTTGCACTTTTCCATTTCATCCACCCAACCTTTATCCTATGATTTTCATCTCCATCAATTTCTCCATACTTTTGAATGATAGATCCCAAATATTTGAAACAATCATCCACCGGTATTTCTTGCTCACCAAGCCTCACTACACTCCCATCACTACTTCGTTGCTTACTAAATCGATATTCCATATATTCTGTCTTACTCTTACTCAACTTAAAACCTCTTGCTTCCAATGTCTGTCTCTATAATTCCAACTTAGCATTAACCCCAGCTCTAGACTCATCAATCAAAACAATATCATCAGCAAACAACATACACCATGGCATATTTTCTTGAATTGATCTCGTAAGCTCATTTATCACTATAGCAAATAGGAAATGGCTTAAAGTAGATATTTGATGTAACCCAACCGTAATAGGAAAATTGGTTGTCACCCCTCTACAAGTGCGGACATTGGTTACTACTCCTTCGTACATATCTTTAATTATACTAATGTACTTGAGAGAAACACATTTCTTTATCATTGTCTACCAGAGAACATCCCTAGGTACTCTATCGTATGCCTTCTCTAAATCAATAAAAACCATATGCAAATCTTTGTTCCTCTATCTATTTCTCTCAATAAGTTGTCTAAGAAGATGTATAACTTCCATAGTTGATCTTCCAGGCATAAAACCAAATTGATTCTCCGATATCATGACAACCTTCCTCAACCTAGACTCAATCACCCTCTCCCAAAGTTTCATACTATGACTCATGAGTTTTATACCACGATAGTTTGTGCAATTTTGTATATCACCCTTATTCTTATATAGAGGCACCAAAGTACTCTTCCTCCACTCATTAGGCATCTTATTTGTCCGCCAAATCTTGTTAAAAAGATTTGTTAACCATTCTAAACCTTTCTCTCCCAAACATTTTCAAGCCTCGATAGGAATACCATCTGGGCCAACTGCCTTTCTTGATTTCATTTTTTTCAAAGCCTCTGCAATTTCTTTCTTTTGAATCTTACGCATGAAGTCACGATTCATCTCATGAAAATGAATGGAGAAGTCTCCAAGATCCTGAGCATGACTACTATTAAATAGCTTATCAAAATAATCTTTCCATCTCTCCTTAATCTCCTCATCTTTGACTAAAACCCTTTGCGTTTCATCTTTGATACATCTAACAATACCCAGATCCCTCAATTTTCTATCTCTCATCTTTGCAAGCCTATAAATATCCTTCTCGCCCTCTTTGGTATCCAACTTGTCATAAACCTCCTTATATACCTTATCTCTTGCATTTCGAACTACTTTTTTAGCTTCATTCTTTGCTATCATATACTTATCCAAATTCTTATTATCATGACTCTTACTTAGATTTCTATAACACTCTCTTTTAACCTTAATAGCTAATTTGACATCCTCGTTCCACCATAATGTATCCTTACTTAGCGGTGCACTGCCTTTAGACTCACCCAATACCTCCTTAGCCACCTTTCTCATGCCACCTGCTATCTTATTCCACATTGATTCTGAATCCTCCTCGAGACACCAATCAGCTTCCTTAACTACTTGCTCTATACACATTCTTTGTTTAGCTCATTTCAGTGCCCACCACTTAATTCTACGATCTATTCTATGTCTATCCCTTTTGCGGCATTGTCTAATTCTAAGATCTAAAATTAAGACTCTATATTGTGTAGCTACACTTTGTTCTGGTATAACCTTACAATCGATGCAACAACCTCTATCTCTCTTTCTAAGTAGGAAAAAATCTATTTGACTCGTATTAACACCATTTTTAAATGTTACTAGGTGAGTCTCCCTCTTCCTAAACCAAGTGTTTGCTAAGATCATATCATAGAACAAACCAAAATTTAAAATACTTTCTCCACTTTCGTTTCTTTCTCCTATACCATAGCCTCCATGGATACTCTCAAATCCATCCCTACTAATGCCTACATGTCCATTAAGGTCACCACCGATGAAAAGCTTTTCTCTATAAGATATCCCTTGTACTACTCCATCTAAATCTTCCCAAAATTGACGCTTAATGGAATCATCTAAACCTACTTGAGGTGCATAAATACTAATAATATTAATAATATCCGTACCTAATACTAATTTAATAAGTAAAACCCTATCACCCTTCCTATGGGCCTCAACTACATTATCTATAAACTCACGACTAATAACAATCCCTACTCTATTCCTATTTCTATTTATTCTTGTATACCAAATCTTATATCCCAAAGGTTCTATCGCTTTTGCTTTCTCACCTACCCATTTGGTCTCTTGTAGACATAGAATATCAATCTTTCTCCTACATATAACATCTACTAACTCTACCAACTTTCCAGTTAAAGACCCTATGTTCCAAGTGGTTAACCTAATTTTATGGTCTTAGACTATCTTCTTTACTCCCACCTGTCCAACAAACTGAGGGAACCCTAAACTGAGGGAACCCTAAACTGAGGGAACCCTTGCCTATTTGACACCACACCCGGGCGCCAGTGTGACGCGTCGCTTCTGGGCGACGACCTAGCAACCCTTGCCCATTTATCACTGCCTCCGGACCTATATATAGAGTACAACACATCACTCAGTAGGGAATGCCTCCGGGCCTATAGAGTACTATTAGTGTATAACATAAAAAATATGAACTGAATCATGATTGATACTATGAAACAAGGTGCTTGCTTGACTCGTAGATAGAGAGGGAGCCATATCTAATGCTAAGAGTTTGGGTGTCATACATTTTTCATAGAAAGGGTACCCTTTGTAAACTTAGAAAACTACGCTCAAACAGTCAACAACAAATACAAAGCAAGTTGGCCAAACAACAACTAATTGTTTTATAGTGGTCAATATCTAAGAAAGAATATATACAAAAAGTTGAAGGGTTTACAGTCACAATTTTGTCTCATATCTCAGAAGCATCTAAAGAGCTTGGGGGTGACTCATTGGTAAAAAAAAGTGACTCATTGGCTCACTCTGATGTTGTTGCAGACCTAAATGCCTAGATAGAAAAGGCCGAAGATACGTCTAACTGCTGTGATAGTGGCAAGATGATGACGAAGGTACTTCACCAAGTGGTTGATCTTTCAAAAATTGATGACAATACTAGAAATCATTAAACCTTTTGTCGATAGCAAATTCTTGATCGTTTGAGCTTGTTGTTAGCCACCAAAATTGTTCACAATAATTAAGTGGTTCATCACGCAATTGCTCATATAAATGAGATATCTTCGCTTTAATCATTTTCAATTGCTCTTTATTGTATGAAAATCCATTGAATAAGACCCTATTCAATAATGTCTCATTAGTGTAAAAATATAAAACATTTTTTATGCCAACAAATGTTCATATAACTTCTACAACATACCTAAGCTTCAACCTCTTGAATGTCATTCATGCATCCTTTTCACCCACCTTTATTTGTCCCATGTCATCACTGTCTTCGTCATCTCTCATCAATATAGTATAGTCATCATCATCGATATCATCTGATTCTCTACTACTACTACTAATTGATTGTTCAGTTGTACAAACTAAGTCAAAATTCATTGTATTTATCGATTCTAACTCATTTATGTATTCAACATTCTTGTATTTTCAACAATCAAGATTAAGCATATATGTAAAAATACAATAATTGCACCTGTATCTCAAACATAAATTAAAACTTGTGCCTAGCTTTATCACTAGCACTAGTTTGCCGACATGGTTCTCCACATTTCATCGTGCACAACATCAATTATTCATTCTTCATTGCCTGCACATCAAAGATCTACGTTTTCCAATGGACTGAGCTCTAGTACATGAGATAGATGTATGTTCTCCAAAGAATCTCTATCATTCCATTCATTAAAAGATTCTTGTTTAACTCTCAAAGCAACAACTTTTTCTTCAATTTTGTGAACTAAGTAAACATCACCACTAAATAACATGTATTCTATGTCATCATCATCCAAGACATCTATCCATAAATGTTGGCCATCTAATTTGTCATTTTCCCTATACCGAAGGCTAATTGACTCTTCTACATATATAGTTTTAAGAGATATTAAAGCTACAATTTTTTTATAACTACTTTTTTTAGAGACTAATATAGATCTCCAAGTAGGGTGATCATTGCTACAATAGTGTGTTTTCACCCTTTTAGAAGTCATCGTAACGTACCTATATCAACTACATAATATATATCATTTATCTTCATAAACTAACATGTGAGAAAAAACATCCATATACACATATACATATGTATAAATTTATGAAAAAAATTATTAGCATAGTAAACCCTAAATGGTAAATGCAAAAAAATACACGAAAAAGGTTGACAACAACCAAACACAAATAAATATATACATATAAATATCCACAACATATCATCATTAAATCGTGTTTCAAAAAAATTATGTTTAATAAAAATAATTGGTTTAGTAGTTAAATCTGTGCTTACAAGAAAAAACGATCGTCAAAGATTCCAGAATACTGAAATAGTTGTCAAAATAGTTGCCGAAAATGATACCTGAAAAGTTATCGTCGAGAAGCAGGATGAGAAGCACTGGTTGGGGACCGCTGATTGGAGACCACAAATAACCCTAAAACTTTTGGATTGTGAAGTTTCTGCTTTTATACTCATAACGTTCACACATAAATTATTTGCGAACTTCATGAAATACGTGTGAACTTCGTGAGTTTTACACGATGTTCCAAAAAATGAATTTCCCACATAATTTATATGCAAACTTTGCATTTTTTGCGATGCTTTGAAGTTCAACGTTAACAAGAAATGTGATATTCGTATAGGAAATGAGTACATGTATTTTTTTTCATTTTCAATCAACGAAAAACTTTTTGAATATGGTGCTTTCTTCTCTTTGCTTCTTGTATCACAAAGGGCTACAAGCATGTTTCAATCCTATTTTGAATATGTTGGGCACCAACCAATGAAGGTTTGTTCCTGGCCATTTCAAATGAAGATGTTCACTAAGGTCCCACTTAATTTTATGATTCAAAATCTGAATACATGTGAAGGACCTCCTAAATATCCCATTTCTTTCAAGTTAAATACATCTCCATGTGAACAAAAACCAACACCTCCAAGTGAATTTTTATTCCGGGCCCAATCTCTTTACCTCATTTGCAACAATCAAGGACTAGAGGAGGGCTGTGATCCCAACCTATATTCTTATCCCTCCAATCTACAAGAACCATTGATTATGTAACAAAACTATCTCAAAAAAGATGCATAGTGGTTTCTTTTGGATATTTTATATGGCTTCATATAACTTTTTAATAAAATTCATGGATAATCAAATATGGCCTTGATTATGTTTATGAATTGTTGTTTTGGTATTACATAAAACTATGACTTATGCAAGATCTTATTTTGGTTTTATCAATTTTGGTTGCATGATGAGCTCATCTGAAAACTTGTGTCAATTTGAACATGAGAAAAAACCTCAACCTTAGAACTTTGGATACATTGTCTTTGATATCTCAGAAATTAGGTTAGAGGTGTAAACTTAAGTGAGTTGGGGTAATGCAATATATTTTATTCTTTTTTTGTAGTAGGGTCCGTCGAAGATGAGGCCTTCAAGAGATAGACCTACTCATGGTGTCAATATGAGAAAATCACAAAAAACCTCAACAAAGAATATGGAGCATGTGATTTACGTGCTTGCAATGGAACCTATATTATCTCTCTGCCAGTTATGCAATTGATATGTATGCGAGTATGTAGCCCTACTGAGAGACAATGGTTGATAACTACACTTGTTAGTAGCTTTCGAGATATGATTAGCTATACAAGCTTTGGTCTTAGACAATCAATGTGTCCTATAGTAATATCATATGTCTATGTACTAGGTGGGCAAAGCTTTATTTATATTCATAACGATTACTACCGCGAGCGCATTATATTAAGGTCAGGCATCTATTATGTCTTTCAATGTGTTCTCAGTTAGTACAATAGTAAATATGTATATATTGAGTGAAGCTCGTGATTTCTCAAACAAGTTCTTTTTGTAAAACTTATTTTTTAGGACATGTTTATAATTATTGTGTTTGTTAATTTTTTTTTGTATCCCTAAAATCTCTATAATGTTAAAGACTTTAATTTAAAATATTACCTAATGAGGGATAGCCTTGTTAATTAAGAGAATATGGTTGGAGGTTTGCATCAATTAGGACTACTTTTCTTAATGGGAGACTGGAGTCCCCAAATTATATAAATAAACGATCTCACCCTAGGGAGGAGTGATAGGGATATCCATTCAGGTAACCTTGTGCCATATGGCAAAGAGGCAAGCCCAAGTCCACCCCATTCGGTGCGGTTTTAAACCTAAGATAGAAACAAAAGTTTGCTCACGATTCTCTTTTGATATAACCTTGTACTTTTTTTTTTCTTTTTCAATAAAGATGGATTTGAGAGCTTTGGCTGGTGAAAATTATGCTTTCTATCTCTCTCTTTCTTGATGTTATTATTAATATATATATGTATATATATTATTTATTCAAATTTATGCTTGAATCTTAATACATATATTTGGGTCAGATCATAACAAAAAATCGTATAGCACTTGACATAATCATCTTGTAAAAGTCATAACTTCATAACTATATACCGAAATTCAGTGATCTTTGATGTGTTGAAAAACATATTCAATTATTTAAATTCTATCTTTTTAAGCCAAAAGAAAATGCATCTTTTTTTATGTCCAAACATTCAATTGGTTATTTAAATAAGTTTGATCTTAACTAAAATCATGTTGATAATTATTGATTATAATTATATATTTGTTTCTAATTACAAGTATAGACTATTTGTAATTTGATTCATCTAGATGTGCTTAGATATTTCAATTGATTATTTATAATCTTATATACTAATCTATAACATTGATTTTGGTGTGGAGATTTTATTTGCATATTTAAATTGACATGTCATTATGGACCATGTAAAAAAGTATATTGCTTCTCTAATTATTAAAATTATTTCAAATATATAAAAATAAAAATAAATATGATTGTTTCTCAGAAAATAAAATAATAAAATTTTATACTTAATTGCAATTATATGTCGTTATGCCATACTCGATTGATAATATTTCTTATAATATTTGAATTTTATAAATTTTATATTTTATTTTTAGTATTCTAACCTACCACATTTTTCAACATTAGTATTACAACTTGATTTGATAACTTATAAGAAACTTTAATGATATTTTTTAGTAGCTAAAATTAGCCTATCTAATTTATCAAGAAGGCAAGTTGTAAGAGGCAATCTTTTATTGTGACTTAATCAACTATGTCATTCAGTGCATATTGGGTGATATAAATGTCACAATCTTTTATCTTTTAAGGTTAATAATTTTTTTTATTAAAAAGTATTTTAGTTATTGAATTTTTATTATCGTTCGACATAAAAAGTAATTTGCCTTAATATTAAAAGTTTTTTATTGAAACAAAAACAACTTTTCTCTTATAAACTTTCATGCATCCATGCTCTATGGCATTTAATATACTTGTGTATTGTTTATCCACATCTCCTTTATTGAATTATGAATATAAAAGTAAAAATAAGTTGTGGTTCCATTGTGTGAGTGTTCTAAAGACTTTTCCTTCTTTTAAGTTTTTGAACCATTTTTGTATTGGTAAAATTAGTTTAAGCAACCTGTCCTGTTTGTGGTTTGCTACAATAATCTGAGCTTGTCATGAAAGGGGGTGGAGATGGGCTGGGTCTTCATCGCTGGAGATCGTCTGGGTCACCATCACCAAAAAAAAAGAGAGAAGGGAGATAGGATAGGGGAGCAGTTTAGGGCTGGAAAGAGGGGTAAAAGGGATTTATTTAAGGGTTTAATCAAAGTTGTTCGATAAAAACATGATGAAAAAACTCTTGTTCATTTTATCATCTTTTGTAGGAAGCCCATTCAATATTCCCACCTAATGGAAGCTTTACATTGTCAAATTTCTTAAACTTTTTTTTAGTTGATCAGACATATGAATATGATCAAGTATTATTTAGTAGAAAACAAGTTTTGGATAATGTGATTATAGCAAATATGTATGTTTTTTTATGACCTTTAAAAATCAAGGGCTCATAATATATTAAAAATTCATGACTTAGAAAATCTTACTTTTATGTCCAAAAAACATTATCCAAAACATTATTGACGTGATTCCCGATCAAACAAACTATGTTTATTACATCCATAAGGTTTATTTGAGACCATAGACATCTAGTAAGTGGGAGTAGGTACTCGGAAAGCACCATAAAATTATATATATATATATATATATATATATATATATATATATATATATAGGAAAATGGGATCCTGCCAAACCCATTTGGTGCTAAACCGCATGCTAAGACTACAACAAACCAGTGGATTAGCGACGACCTAAATCCGTCGCTAACAAAATTAGAGACGGATTAGCGTCGGAGTAGCGACGAATATCTTCCATCATGTTTTTTTCGACGCTAATAAGCGACGACATATATCCGTCACCCGTTCTGTCGCTAAGTAGCGACATACTGTATCTCTCGCCAGTTCTGTCGCTAAGTTGCGACAGAATAACGAATGACAACTTTCGTCGCAAGACCGTCATTACTAAACAACGACTTTGGTTTGGCGACAAATTTATAGCCGTTGCTAATCCATCGCTACTTTCAACGGTAATAATAAATAGCGACGGATATATCCGTCGCAAACAAGGAAAAAATTTAAAAAAAAAATATTTAAAAATTAAATATCGAGAAAAAATTTCTCGTACTACAATTTATATTTTCTATGAATAAAAAACAAAGTACACATAAAAATACATATAAAAGGAAACTAAAACAATTAATCGTTCCACTTTAAAATTCACAAGTTTTAATTATTTACAATTCAACATTTACATTTTTGAAACAAAAAGAAAGTAGAACAAATTCAACACATTAATCTAATCATCGCCAAGATTTTGTGCATCTTCTTGTTCATTGCCTTGATCTGTCCCTTCAGCTCCACTAGGGTTATTATCGTCAGCAACCTACACAAGAAAAGAAAGGTCAGTATTGATAAACAAAATATATTGAAATAAATTATACACTATATGTGATTCTATCATGCTCATATGTGTTCTAAGGCAGTAAAAAACTATGATTATATCATGCTCATATGTGTTCTAAAGCAGTAAAAAAAACTCTATATGTGATTCTACCATGCTCATATGTGCTCTAAGGCAGGCAAAAAGCTATATATGTGATTCTATCATGCTCATATGTGTTCTAAGGCAGTCAAAAAACACAATATGTGATTATAGCATGCTCGTGTTGTATATGTGTTCAAATGCAATAAACATATTATACTGAAATAAATTATATTCAATGCACCTAAGTTAAGGCAATCAAAGTTATATGAAATCTAACGACATGCAATATATCGAATGAACCTTTCATACTTGAGAGGCACCTGCAATCGAGCTTCTCCTGTTCAGTAAAAAACTGTTGAACTCAGCTCGGAGAACGTCGACGATGGTTTCATAGAAGTAGTCATGCATTGTGTCCTTAATGATCTGACGTACATCATCACTAGAAAAAATAGGATGCTTGGAGCTTATATCAACGAAATAAGTCTGTGAGCCGTGACTGGAGGAAGCAACGACAGGTGAGGTGTTCATATTACTCCCAAACCCGAACACACGACTCTTTTTGGGTTCACCTACTGCAGTCACCCATGCTGCAGGATCAAATGATGGATGCTGAGTAAAGTCATCGCCATATGACTCTATCATTTGTTGCTCATATGCCTCCTACAAAATAATGTTTACAGTATGCATTAATAATTAAGAATTACAATGTTTATGATAACTTGTATATTATAATGATTATTAATAGAATAAATACATACCATTGTCGTTCTCACCTTCTCTGATACGAAGTCTCCCGTGGTCTTCCGTTTATGTGTTTCAACAAACACATCCTTATATGGTACAATGCCTCCTTTTTCTGCTTCCTGCGAAATTAAATGATAAAAGATTTAGTTAACAGGTTTACAACAATACTTATAAAATTGATAATATATATTGATGAGTTACCATTTTCTTCAGGTGGCTCCCAAAAGTCTTTGATCCACCTGTGTGTAGATGAGCTTCAGGCATTTTCGCTCAATTTTATGCAGCCTTCGCAAAGCGATTTCGAAATGCATCCCCTACCCACTTGTCGCACATTCCCTCCCAATAATCTCTCATGATAGTAATAGGGCCATGACCCTTCCACTGTAGTGGATCATCTATTCCGCCAGATGCTTTTTTTTCTGCAGTCTTCATATTGTGCAGCATGTCTGCAAATCGATTGTCAACCACCATCTGCCACACCTTCCTTGCATCATGTTCCTCCACCGTAGTCGCGAAGTGATTCGAAGCCTATATATATTTTCAAAAAGTTAGTAGACATGACTATAAAAAAAAATTAAATATGAAACACATTAACTATGACAAACAACTGTATACCATGAATGAGGACCACAATCTGTCTATCACCTCTTTTAAATACTCTTTCCATTGAGCGACTGATCCTGGTAGATGTTGAATAAGTGAATTCCTAATCTCGCGTACTACTTCTTGTGGCTCAAACCTCGTGCTGCATATGAATTGGTATATAGTAAACATCAATATAAAATATTTATAAGATATGCAATAAGTGAAAATGAAATACTTACGGTCAATTATCGATATACATTATTCAAATGAGTCTTCTTGTGCCAGACTGAGAATACTCTACATCCTGTGTTGACTTCTGACTTGTATGATTAACTGGTGTAGGTGGGTTATGTACAGACGAAACATCATCTGTAAAAAAATACGTTAAAAATTCTCAAAATGTGCATTTCAACTAATCAAACATCCAATTAGTTAAATGATATACCTATTAAAGGAGCCCGTGAAGATGAAGGCTGAGCCTGGCTACCACTGGATGAACAACCACTGTAACCTCCACGAACCATATTCTAACAAATAAAAAATGTCATGCAATACATTCAAATAATTCGCATCAAGTATTACAATACATTTAAATAATTCAAATCATTGGAATACTTGCAAATCATTCACATCATTGCAATACATTCAAATCATTCACATCAAGTATTGTAACACATTCAAATCATTCGCATCAAGTATTACAATACATTCAAATAATTCAAATATAAGAACATCAAGTATTGCAATACAACTCATTCATTCATATCAAGTATTATAATACATTCAAATAATTCAAATATAAGAACATCAAGTATTGCAATAGAACCCATTCATTCGCATCAAGTATTACAATACATTCAAATAATTCAAATCATTCACATCGAGTATTGCAATACATTCAAATAGAGGTTTGTATTACAAGATTTTGCACACTAGATTGAGAATTCTTCCCCATCACTTGTTTGACTTTCATATTCTTTTTTTTCTTCTTCTTCTTCATCTTCTTCTTCTTCTTCTTCATTGTTTGCCTATCCACTTGGTATATTATTTGGATCACATTCTTCTATGAATGTTTCATCGACCAATGAAAATATGACATGCATATCATGCGCAACATCGTGACCATAAGAGAAGTCATAGATATCATCTGATTGATAGTAATCACTGTCTTCAGCTAATTTGTCTTCCTGTAACTGATCATACTCAGGGTATAGTTTGGACTTCACCATGCAAATTGCTCACCATTCATTTCTATCTGACTTTTTTGTACTCGGATATGAAGTATAATAAACTTGTTGAGCTTGCGAGGCTAATATGAATGGTTCATATGTTCCAAACCTTGATTTATGATTCACCTCCACAATGCCTAAGGCTTTGTCGAGTCTTGTTGCAGTTGGATCAAACCAATGACACTTGAATAAAGTTACCTTATTATTTATGCCTAAGTAAGTCAACTCCATTATTTCCTCTATAACACTGTAGTAATCATGTTTATTTTCACCGTAACTGCTACCCTTGACACACACACCACTATTCATCGTTGATTTGTTTATACCATAATCATTTGTATGGAATCGATAACCATTTATGATGTACCCGTTGTAACATTGCACAACTTTGGTCGGACCATTTTCTAAATCACATATTCCTTCATCTTTAACATTACCATGGCGGACCTACACACAAACATAAACAATGATTGTGATCATGACCAATTAAGTAACTTAGTGTTATTTACAAGTACACAATTTATGTTAGCGTCCTTACCAATTGTTTCAACCACTCCACAAACTTAGTTTCACATTCTTTTTGTACTTCTGCATCAGTGAGATGTGAAACTTCTCTTCGCAACTCCAGATCAAATCATCTGCAAACCACAAATACTTATATTACCGAACCATGTATGCACGTATAGAACATAAACGGATTTATAATTATGTTGCGTCTACATATACTTACTCGATGTATGAGTCGATCGCTGAGCTATTAAAAAGAATATAGATATGTGCTACGTCTTGCTCTCGATTTGTCAAGAGTCTTGATCGACAACTACCAAATGCATGCCCAAGCCCAAGTGGTTGAAATATCGACAACTTGTCAGCTACAGTTACTTGTACTCTATCATCGTTACGAGGCGGGCATGTGTAATGTGTTGAAATGTGAGGTTCAAAGTACATAGATGAGAAATTTGAAATCTCTTCTAAAGTGTACGCCTCACAAATAGAGCCTTCTACTCTTGCTTTATTACGAACCTTTTTTTTGAGGTCAAACATTAAAATCATGCTCAACATGATCTCCAAACGCCAACAAAGCAGTCCTAGATATCAACAACTAAGTGAGTGTGTGAACATTAAAGTGTTACATCCAATAAATTAAATAACATGTGATGCGCTTGCATCACTTACTCACTACATGTATTTACTCGATTTGCATTATTTTTGTCACTTACTTACCACGGGTGGCGGGGCACAAGCGGGTTCCGTTGAGAAATCTGCAAGAGACACTGTGTTAAAATGAAGTCACCACCTGTCGAAAAAAAAATGAGACAAGGTCACCCTCCTGCCGGAAAAGCATGGGGTTGGGGGGCAACCCCCTGCCCGAATAAAAAAACGGCAGGAGGGCGTCCCCCTACCGAATAAAAAAATGAAGCATGAGAGCGACCCCTACCGAAATAAACAAACGAGGCAGGGGTCTCCCCCCTGCTGAAAAAAAAGAGGCACGGGGGTGACCCTCTGCTTGAATAAAAAAATGAGGCAGGGGGGGTGACCCCCCTGCCAAAAAAAAAATGAGGCACGGGGGCGACCCTCTGCCCGAACAAAAAAATGAGGCAGGGGGTCATCCCCCTGCCGGAAAAAAAAGTGGCAGTAGGGCGACCCCCTGCTGGAAAAGCAGGGGGCGACCCCCTGTCCGCATAAAACAACGAGGCGGGGGTCCACACCCCCCTGTCGGGAAAAATAAAATGCGACAAGGGTCGCCCCCCTGCCGGAAAAAAACAAATGAGGCAGGATGGTCGACCCCCTGCCGGAAAAAACAAAATGCGGCAGGGGGCGACCCCCTGCCGAAAAAATAGAACGCGGCAGGGGGTCGCCCCCCTGCCGGAAAAAACCAAATGCGACAGGGGGCGGCCCCCTGCCGAAAAAAAATAAAACGAACGCGGCAGGGGACGGACCCCTGCCGAAAAAAATAGCACGCGGCAAGGGGCGACCCCCTTGCCGGGAAAAAAATAGAAGGGGCACGCGGGGTGCGATGGGCTACCCCCCTGTCGAAAAAAAATAGAAGGGGCAGAGGGTGACCCCCCTGCCGAAAAAAATAAAACGAATGCGGCAGGGGACAACCCCCTGCCGAAAAAAAGTAGAACGCGGCAGGGGGCGACCCCCCTGCCGGAAAAAAAATAGAAGGGACAGGCGGGGTGCGACGGGCGACCCCCCTACCAGAAAAAAAATAGAAGGGACAAGGGGTGACCCCCTTGCCGGAAAAAATAAAACGAACGCGGCAGGGGCCGACCCCCTGCCGAAAAAAATAGAACGCGGCAGGGGGCGACCCCCCTGCCGGAAAAAAAAATAGAAGGGGCAGGCGGGGTGCGACGGGAGACCCGCCTGCCAGAAACAAAATAGAAGGGGCATGCGGGGGGCGACCGCCCTGCTGGAAAAAAAACTTTTACCTGCGGCGGGCGGGGTGCGACGGGCGACCCCCTACCGGAAACAAAATAGAAGGGGCACACGGGGGCCGACCCCCCCTTCTGGGGAAAACAAAAAAATTTGACCTGCGGCGGGCGGGGTGTGACGGGCATCGGTCGATGGGGCGACGGGCCGGGCAGAACGAGGGGCGACAGGTCGGGGAGTGTGAAGGGGAGGCGGAGGAAGGCGTCGGGCTGAATGGAACCAGAGGCAACGGGCCGGGGAATGCGCCGGCCGGCGGAAGAAGGCGACTGGTGGTGGGACGATGGGCCTGGCGGCGGAGGAAGGAATCGAGTGGCAGAGGGCAGCGTCGGGAAAGCGGGAGAGAGGAAACAGAAAAAAAGGGAAAAGGGCTTTAGTTAGGGATTTACGCGAAAATTAGCGACGGCTTTGGCGACAGAATAATTCTGTCGCCAAGCCATCGTAAATTTATAGGAGCCGTTAGCAACAGAATATTTCCGTCGCTGACGTCGTCGCTAGGTAGCGACAAAAATCTCCAGTCGTCCAATCCGTCGCCAATCATCATGTTTCTTGCGACAAAAATGTACCGTCGCTAATCCGTCGCTACTTAGCGACGGATTGAGCAACGAAAACCTTCCGTCGCTACATCTGTCAATATTGCAAATCTTAGCGACGGACTAGATTCTCTCGCTAATCTGACGCAAAGTTGCGACAAAAAAATCCGTCGCTACGTCGCATTTTTCTTCTAGTGTAAATGGGTTTTACTAAGAATTCAGTTTTCGATGAAAAAATGATGTTTGAAACCTCAAATTTTTACAAAGATTTTAGACCCTTGATTTTTTGAACTTTATAAAACCCACTCACGTGTTGGAATCAAACGCTTCAAGCGCTGATCCTAAAAAAAACAAGTACATAGATCACATGTGTACGGTCAGAATTTAAAATTAAAATAAAATAACTCAAAAAACTCATTTAGCACACAGTTTAGCACCAAATGGGTTTAGCAGGAACCCATTCTCTCTCTCTCTCTCTCTCTCTCTCTCTCTCTCTCTCTCTCTCTATATATATATATATATATATATATATATATATATATATATATATATATATATATATATATAAAGAGTCAAATTGGTTCCTCCTAACTGCTTAAGAGTGAATAGTGCCGATTTTTTAGCAAGAAGGTCCTTAATGATTCTCATTGAGCTCGTCGAAACCTTTTGTAGGGAAAACAATAAACGATTTAATTCAAGAAAAAGGTAATTGCGAAACATGTGGTGAAGCAAAATCATATCCTCACCAGACCATTTATTCCTTCCCATAAATTGTCTGGTGAGAATGTTACTTTCTACAGCTTCCACTGACACAAATTCATGCGAAGAACAACCACCGACACAAATTGAGAAAAGGCAATTGAGAAACATGTGGTGAAGCCAAATCATATCCTCACCCGACCATTTATTCCTTGGCATAAGAAGGACGTCAGCGAGAATGTTACTTTCTACAGCTTTCACCGACACAAATTCTGAATTGAAAATTCTATCTTTTCTCTCCAGCCATACAACCCACCGTGCCAAGAACAACCAACACCTCCACATGAAGAACCACCTACCTTGCTAGGGAACCATAGGAGGAGTAACAGGTCCCTCCCAGAAGATGCCCTGCAAGAAGACATACGACCAAAAAAAAAATGATGGGCAAACTCTTCAGCACCAACACATACTAACTAAGCAAAATAGCCCTCCTACAAAGGACGTCATGGGTAGGGTTTTTTTCCAAAAATGTGTAACCAACATGGAGAGATGATGAGGGTTCTTGCAAGCATGTGTGTTCTGTTAGGTCTTCGAGTGATTTCTCCATATTGGCCTCAATAGATACTATCCTAGAACAACAAAAAAAGACACATTGTATCACCCCCAACACTCACAATTTACCTCTAACCTAATATAGGAGACATCAAAAGCAATGTATCCAAAAAAGCTTTGAGGTTGTGATTTTCACGTGTTAAAATTGACAAATTTTTATTTAATTATCTGAAGCAGCCCATCCCAACAACATCGAAGATGATGCATTAAAGACACATTCTGAAAAGATGTACCATCAGACCAGAATGTAAAAGACACGATCATACCAAGCATGATGAGTTCAAAACTCCATTTTGAATAAATTAGTTTTATTTTATGCATTTTATATTTTTATTTTGTTATTAAGATAGTTTTGATGGTCGTTAGGATTTGCTTAGGCCATCGAAAGATATTGTGGGTTTTACGTAGTTTTTATAATATTTTTTTATACTTTTTACCTTGTTTCTAAATTCAGCCATGCTGCATCAAATCCAAAAGGATCTGGATCCAACTGTGGGGAGGCACATTAAGAAGTTCCACTCGTTGGAACCCCCCTAAGGACCCGCTATTGGTTGTTGGTTGTTGTGGGCAGTGCCTAAAAAGAAACGAGAAAAAGAGAGCAACATATGTCCCTCTCTCTTCCCTCTCTTTGTTAAATGCTAAAAACGTGAGAGTAGGGGAACTTTTGCTGTAGTTGTTAATGAAAAAGAAGAAATTCCACCGTTTTCTTTTCTACCTTGTGTGGGCGCCCAACATGGAGCTACCCGCAAGAAGTGATAGGATGCATGACCGACGGTCCAGCTACGAAGCAGGTTATATGTTCCCCCTCCAAAACACGCAGGTGCGTGTTCTCGAGTCTAAATGAAAGCCATGTATGTAAGCACATGGAGCTCGTTTCCCCGTGTGTGTCGGCATCACTTAGCATCAGAGTCTGCTGCATTTGCAAAGACCTAAGTACCCTTTCCTGCCATTAGTGCCATAAAATGATATATTGAGTAAAGAACAAAAATGTTCTCCCACCATTTATCATCGTCTGCTGCCACAGGAGCACCCCTTTGCCATCGTCTGTTGTCGTCGGAGCACATTTTTTTGTCACCTGTTATCGTCAGAGCGGTTTCAGAGCACTATTGCCACCATCGACTGCATCTACCTTCTATGTGTTTCTCCTCCACTATCGGATTAGCAAAACTTGTGTCTTTTTGATGAGTTTTATGTAAACAAATCAATTTGTAAATCTGAATGCTAAATCTTACAATTGGTTGTACTATTCATGTTAAATAACACCTATTTTCATATTGAAACAAATCAATTTGTACCTATCCACCTTCTGGGCATCGAAAAATAGTTAGCACAATTTATTCTTATGAAGGCCAATCATTACAACAATATGTACTTATGAAGGCTAAATTTTTACAATGATTTGTAAGTTTGAATTTAACAATGATTTATACATTTAATGCAGTAGCGATTTGTTCTATGCAACAATGATTTATATGTTTGAAGCAGTAGCGATTTACGATTCATGATTTATATAATTAAAGCAACAACGATTTATACATTTAATGAAGTAGCGATTTATAATTTACAATGATATGTACTTATGAAGGGTTCGATTTATACAACGATTTGTACGTTCGATGCAGCAACGATTTATACGTTTGAAGCAGTAGTCATATATATTTATGATATATAAAGTTACCACGATTTGTACTTAAGTTTGCTAAATCGTACTACGATGTTTAGTTATGAAGCCAAAATGTTACAACGATATGTACTTATGAAGGGTGTGATTTGTACAACGATTTATACGTTTGAAGCAACAACGATTTATACATTTGATACAATAGCAAAGTGTAATTATGAAGTTACCACAATTTGTACTTAATTTTGCTAAATCGTACTACGATGCTTACTTATGAAGCCAAATATTGTGATGACTTGTAATGTTGGTGATTGTGTAACGAATGTGATAATTTGTAATAATATATACTTGGAGAGGCGGTTGTAACATATAATGATGCGGTTAAATTTATGTATTGTTTGTTGAGAACAAGACATCTATTTAAAATTTTGAACTGGCAGGGGAGAAAAGCTACAATATTTTATTTTCTGTCTGTAACGGCTATATCACACTGGCTTTTTTAGATACATTTCCTCTTATCACTCCCCAACCGCCCTCTCTCTCTCTTTCCAGCGATAATGATGTCTGAAATGGAGAGGACAACCGCAACGCCATCGCACAGGTCGCCTACGGCAGCTCTGAGAAGCAAGGGCGCCTCTTGTGCCTCCCAACTCCTCAGCCTCCAACCACCACCATCCCTTCTTGTCGATGTTGTGCCTCCCACCCCTCATCCCACACCCAAAGTTTCTCTTTCTCCCACCTCACCCGTCGCCAATCATCCGCCAATCCGATATATATGAGGGGTATGTAAAGTACCAAAATATAATGAACATTGAGATTATGATTTATTATTTACGTTTAAAGCAGAACGATTTATACGTTTGATGCAATAGTGATTCACGTGACAACTATTTAATTACAGGTACGACGCGTTGAAGCGATTTCCATAAAAATCACTAAATGAGCAACGATTTGAACACGCAAATGGCCACCTCATGTAGCTACATTGTAAATTCTTCATACATAGGTTTCAATTACATACTATAAATATCTAACAAATCGACACTAGAAATCACTTAATATTTTACAAATCGGTACACATATCACATAATATATTATTATACCTAACCCTATACTCTAAACCCTAGACCCTTAATATATTACTAAACCCTAAACCATAAACCCATAAACCCTAAACCTAAACCCTAAACCCTAAAACCTAAATCCCAAATCCTAAACCCTAAACCTAAACATAAACCTTAAAACCTAAACCTTAAACCTTAAACCCTAAACCTAAATCCTAAACCCTAAACGTAAACCCTAAACCCTAAACTCTAATCCGTAAACCCTAACCCTAACCCTAACCCTAAACCCCAAACCCTAAAACCCTAACCCTAAGCCCTAAACCCTAAAACCTAAACCTCAACTGTAAACCAAAATTACGTACCTAGCACACATGTTTTGAATACGTAAATCGCCACCTCAAGCGTGCAAATCGTAACAATGTAAATTCCATAGGCACACATTTCAAAATCATAATACAAATATCTTGAAAATCGATACATCTTAAAAATCAATATAATATGGCACACGTGTTTTGAGATATTATTTTGTTTGTTAATATCGATTTGTAATATATTGTGCTGAACTGTCGTATATCAATTTGTAAGATATTATGTGTTTTCTAGTGTCAATTTGTGATATATTATTTTGTTTGTTAATATCGATTTGTAATATATTATGTTGAATTGTCATATATCGATTTGTAAGATATTATGTGTTTTCTAGTGTTGATTTGTGAGATATTGTTTTGGTTGTTAATATCAATTTGTAATATATTATGCTGAATTGCCATATATCGATTTGTAAGACTATATATGTTTTCTAGTGTCAATTTGTGAGATATAGTTTTTTTGTTAATATTGATTTATGTATAAGTGTAGCACATAAATGCCACTGAATAAATCATTGTAATGATAGGCGTTCGTAAATAAAAATCAAACCAACATTTAACGTTGTGTACAATGAAAATGCCACTGATTTACTTTTATGAGTTGTGTTCCTATCACGATTTATACAATGATTGATAAACGTCTAAAACGATTTGCACAAACATTGATAAACAAATGAAACAATTTGCATAAACATTGATAAAGTACTGAAACGATTTGCACAAACATTGATCATGCACTTTTACCGCGATTTATACTCATGCACAATGCGATTTTTATCCAGATGTGGCTGACATAGACATCATTGTGTAAATTGTTATACCATCACGATTTACACAATGACGCCTGTCTTTTAGATATATAGTGAGCTTTGTCTAAGTGAATGACATGTACCATCACGATTTACATAATGACGTATGAAGGCTACGTGCTATCACGATTTGCTTTTACAAACTATGTCTATGTCAACGATATTTCTTAATCTCTTTTACGGGCGATTGTGGTTTAGGGTTTAGAGTTTAGGGTTTAGGGTTTAGGGTTTAGGTTTAAGAATTTTGGGTTTTACTTCAACGATACAAATTGAGTTAACTTCTTAAATACAAATCGATTTCATTCACAAAGACATTGTTCTCGCTGTAACTTCATAATTACAAATCTACATGATTTACAACCACATTCATATACAAAAAAATATTAGTATTTAGTTACAATACATCATGACCAATGGTTTGACTTAGATACAATATATTACCATCATAAAGAAAGAAAACATATATCATCACCAGTATGAAACCCACGTCCGAAATAGTGATGTGCTTCTAATGCAATCCAGGTGCAGGAATATGAAAAGCTATTTATGGGAGGACATTTCCGTCAATCGCATATCTATTTTTTAGAGACTCCCATTTTACAGAAGAGATCACCAAAACATCCATATTGTTTATCATCAAGTCCATTTCCAAATGCAAAGTGATTCTATATGCAGTTGCAGATACATCCTCTCCAAGAAAATGTGCTCATTAGTAATGACAGCCCACTACACCATTTTCCTCGGATTGAGACTGATAGAGACTCTAGCAATGGTGCACCTTGAGAATATGCTTCACAAACTTCAGCTCAGACACTGTCTCCTTGAAGAGCCGATGGGCTATATCATAAATCGCTTTTACGTATTTGTCATAAAGTATATCGAAGATAAATACGTAAAAGCGATTTATGATGTAGCTCATCGGCTCCTTCAAGGAGACAGTGACTGAGCCGAAGTTTGTGAAGCATATTCTCAAGAGTGCACCCATGCTAGAGTCTCTAAGAATTAACCTCAATCCAAGAAAAATGGTATTGTGGGCTGTCATTACTAATGAGCTAGTTTTCTTGGAGAGGATGTACCCGCAGTTACACATAGAATCACTTTGCAACAAAAAATGAACTCAACGATGAATGATATGGATGTTTTGGTGATTTCTTCTAAAAAAACGAGTCTCTAAAAGATAGATATGCGTTTGACGAAAATGTCGAAGAAGGAAAAGAAAAAGGCGGAGGAGAAAGAAGAAGAAGAAGAAGAAGTTGCGCTGCCGTAGAAAAGAAAAAGAGACATCCTTTCCCAGCTTTCAGGTACATCCTGTCTTTCATGTGTGCAATCTGAAGCCATTCAACGACTTCAAAGTCATTTTGGGGACGACTTCAAAGTCATTTTTCTTGTTCACCATATATATATATATAAACTTATCATATTAAGCCTTTTTTCTTGTTCTGTCCCATAGTTTGAAGTCTTTTATAATAGATCTCAACTTAGCATGCTCAATTTAGTGAGAATTGTATTTTTTGACAAAAAATTATATTTTTATGAGTTAGAAAAAATTGATGCCTTTATAGTCATTGATTTTGGATCTCCAAAAAAACCTTTATACCGATAATCCAAAAACCGGTTATATATATATATATATATATATATATATATATATATATATATATATATATATATATATATATATATATATGGTGAAATGGTTTCATCATAAACCTATTTGGGGAGCTAAAGTGTGACCATCCATCACAGGCGTTGATGGATGGTCAGCACGTAAAATAAAAAAAATCACATAAAAAACCCTTTATTGGCATATTAAAAGCACCCATAAATGTTGGAGACCTGATGCTTTTAGTGCGCCACTAAAAACTTTTTTTAGTGGCGCACTAAAAGCATTAGTAAAAGTCTCAGACCTTTAGTAGGACCTTAGAGATGCTTTTAGTGCGCCACTAAAGGTCTTTTTTTTCTCAAAAATCATGTTTTTACGGTATATTTGTATTTTTTGTACATTGACTTACCATCAATGCGATGGACGGTCAGCACTTTATCTCTGATTTAGCACCAATATGGTTTAGCACAAACCCATTGCTATATGTATAGATGTGAGTAATGTGTTCCTTAGGTTTGGTTAGGCCTTTTCAGATTTTTTTCACGTCTAACATTGTAGATGTGATCTATGAGTTTTGTTTAGTGAGAACCGGCTATTGGATCGCCAGAATCTGATATGTATATAGGTTTTTTTGGTGATCCAAAATCAATGGTTACGAAGGTAACAGTTTTTCTTGCTCAAAAAAATGTTTTTTCATCGAACAAACATGATTTAAGAATCGATTCCCACTAAATCGAGCATGCTAAACACATCTAACGATTCAGATCTATCATAAAACACTTAAAACCTATAGGACAGAACCGGGCAAAACAAAAAATGAGGCCTAATATGTTCAGTTCTCTGTATATATGGATGCTTGTATAACTAGTCTTAGAAAGGCAACAGGGTTCATATAAGTTCCATCCACCAAGTTACCAAGTTACCAAGTTGAAGGGACATATAAGTTCAGCACCCCCAGATGCACGTCTCTTACTAGAAACCGACTGAAAATCTCACATTTTTTGTGAACTTTACAAAAAAAATGCATTGAAAAAGATCAAATTTTAAAAGCCCCTAGTTTTTTTTCATCGAGGGCTTTTAGTAGTGTGAATAATGCATCAATGAGTGGGGCTTTTATAAGCCTAGACAGAGAGCCACTCTCCTTGTACGGTTGATATGAGTTTATTCGTAAACCCATTATCATTTCTTCATTTTTCTTTTTTAAAGGCATGCTGGGGTTAGGCAAAAACCCCTACCAGAACAACAGCCGCCCCATCTGACAGAGGGATTCGATGCTGAGACTGAAGCTTGACACAGGACCCCGCTTACCACCATTTGTTCATTCTTCTTTTGTAAAAAGAAAAAAACTTGCCCCCCGAATTGTGCAGCCCATGTTTGACCCTGTCCCTTCAGGTGGCTTGAACAGCCGGTGAACCTAAGGCTTCTCTCTCTCTCTCTCTCTCTCATCTTATGAATCAAGAGGCTTTTGAGATTTTTCCTTGGGCCAAAAAAATCCCCGGAACTAAGTCCAAAAGCCAGCGCCTCATCGCCTGAGCTAAGGAGCTGAGCTAACGCTACCTTTGCCGACCCCATTAGCATATTTTTTGCTATTTCTCTATTTTTAGTTGTTTGAACCCTCAAATTTTTACTGTATTAGATATATATTGGATTTGCTTGATTAAGAATCAAATAGTTTCTAAAATCAGTTTTTTGCATTCAGTAGTGACGGTTTTGACCGCAGCTAAAGGTCCCAACGAAAAATAAGAAGTAAATGAGTCCCAAAGTGTGTTTTTGCCTCTTTGTTGCATTTTTTTTGACTGTCCATCACTCTCTGTGATGGATGACGGCCATGGTGATATTGTAGGTAGCTGCACATTTCTATCATTCACTATATATATATATATATATATATATATATATATATATATATATATATATATATATATATATATATATAGAGAGAGAGAGAGAGAGAGAGAGAGAGAGAGAGAGAGAGAGAGTCACAGGTTAAGCGCTAAATGAGGTTTTCAATCTTTTTTCATTTTATTTATAAATTCTGACCGTACAAATATGTACTTGATTTTATAAGGATCAGCTCATGAAGCATTCAATTCGATGTATCGGTGGGTTTTTATAAGGTTCACAAAATAAACAGTCCAAAATCTTTGTAAATTTTTTTAGGCTCTAAATATCATTTCTTTCCATCAAAAACACATGATCCAGATGTAGATTCCTCATAAATCTCCCGACACACTTATGAGATCGAAACTGCAAAAAAAATAACAAAAGGAAAGAAAAACACATTTAGCACCTAAGATGTAAGCAACTCTCTCTCTCTCTCTCTCTATATATATATATATATATATATATATATATATATATATATATATGAACTTAACATATTAGCCATTTTTTCTCCTTCTGCCCCATAGTTTGAAGTGTGTTATGATAGACCATTAGATGTGTTTAGTATGTTCGATGTAGTGAGAATTGACTCGCCCGCCTCCAGTGCTAAGGAGCCGACCCTACCTTGGCCGACACCATTAGTATATTTCTCTTATGATTGTTTTTGCTATTTCTTTTTTTTTTAGTTGTTTCAACCTTCAATTTTTGACTGAATTGGATGTATACGTTGGATTTGCTTTATTAATAATCAAATCGTTTCAGAAATCTGATTTTTGTGTTCATTAGTGATGGTTTTTACTGCCGCTAAAGGTTTCAGCAAAAAATGAAAGGTAAAAAGCACAAAAAGTGTGTTTTTGCCTCTTTTTTGCATTTTTTTTGCTGTCCATCACACCCTGTGATTGACAGTCATGGTGATACCGTAAGTAGCAGAACACTTAAGGGTTGTGCAGCTACCATTCACTATATATATATATATAAGAGAGAGAGAGAGAGATGATTGGTAGCTGCTCTCACGTTAGGTGCTAAATAAACATGAGGTTTTCAGTCTTTTTTCATTTTATTTATAAATTCTGAACGTATAAATGTGATCTATGCAATTGATTTTATAGGCATCAGCTCTTGCAGCATTCAATTCTATATATGGGAGGGTCTTTATAAGGTTCAAAAAATCAAGAGTCCAAAATCTTTGTAATTTTTTAAGCGTCATATATTATTTTTTTTATGAAAAACACATGATTCAGATGTGGATTCCATATAAATCGACCGTGCCCAACAGACTTATGAGATCAAAACTGCCAAAAAGATAACCAAATGGAACAAAAAAAAACATTTAGCACCTAACGTGTGACCAACTACCAATCTCTCTCTCTCTCTTTATATATATATATATATATATATATATATATATATATGAGAACTTAACGTATTAGCTCTTTTTCTCTCGTTCAGACAGATTTATGATAGATCTAAACCATTAGGTGTTTAGCATGCTCGATTTAGTGAGAATCTGACTCCTGATTCATATTTTTTTGATGGAAAAATGCATTTTTATGAGTAAAAAAAATTGATGCTTTCATAGCCATTGATTTTGGATCATAAAAAAAAACTTGTATACAGGTCAGATTCCAATAATCCTAATGTCGGTTCCCGCTAAACAAAACCTATAGATCACATCTATGGTATTAGATGTGAGAAAAAATGCAAAAAACTATGATTTTGAAGTGACATAATGAGAAAGTGAGCGGAACCAGCGCATTAATATATATATATATATATATATATATATATATATATATATATATATATATATATATATATTGGGTTCGTGCTAAACCGAAGCTAAAGCTCGCTGACCATCCATCGTGCACGTTGATGGATGGTCAGTACACAAAATAAAAAAATTAAAACATATCAAAAACCCTTTATTGGCACCTGTAAAGGTCCTAGACGTGGCTCTTTTAGTGTGCCAATAAAGTCCTTTTTTAATGGCACACTAAAAGCATAAGTAAAAGTCCTAGACCTTTAGTAGGACCTTTACTGATGCTTTTAGTGTGCCACTAATGGTCTTTTTTTTTTATCAAAAATCATATTTTTATGTGATTTTATGCTTTTTGCACCCTGACTGTCTTTCAATGCGATGTTCGGTCAACACGCTTTAGCTCCTATTTAACATCAATGTGGTTTAACATGCGCTCATTACTATATATATTGTGTGTGTGAGAGAGAGAGAGAGTAATGGGTTCCTTAGGCCCTCCTTTTCATTAGGCTCCTTATGGAATCATAGTTTTATGTATTTTTTTCATGTCTTAACACCGTAGATGTGATCTATGAGTTTTTTTTAGTGGAAAGCGGGTTTTGGATCACTGGAATCTGATCTGTATACAAGTTTTTTTGGTGATTTAAAATCAATGGTGAGGAGGGTACCAATTTTTTCTTGCTCAGAAAAATATGTTTTTTCGTTAAACAAACATGATCTAAGAATCAATTTCCACTAAATCGGGCATGTTTAACACATCTAACGGTTCAGATTTTTCATAAAACACTAAAAACCTATGGAACATAATGGTTCTGATGAGAAATGGAGCCTAATATGTTCAGTTCTCTGTATATATGAATGCTTGTATCATTAGTTTTTGAAAGGACAATAGGGTTCCATCCACATGGTAGGGGTGACTTGCAAATGTCAACAAGTTGAAAGGACATATAGTTCAGCACCCCTGGCTGCACGTCTCTTACTAGAAACTGACTGAAAATGTTTGAAATTGCACTGATAGAAAGGTTCAGGTAGAGATGGCCAATACAACCGATTTTTAATCAATGTGTTCAAACCTCTTTCAACCATAGTCACAAATATCAGTGATTTTTCAATTTCTCGTGAAAAATAAATTTGCCGCACTTTTCATGTTTTAAAAGAAACTTTTAAATAAAACACCTACATTTAAAATCTCATATTTTTTGTGAACTTTCAAAAAAAAGCCAAAAAAAAAAAGGAGCAAATTTTAATAGTTACTAGTTTTTTTTTTTTTCATCGAGGGCTTTTAGTAGTGTGAATGGTCGATATGGGTTTACTCTTTTAACTCATATATATTTTTTTCTTTAAAGCCATGCTGGGTTAGGCAAACCTTTACCAGAACAACAGCCGACTCATGTGACAGAGGGATTCGACGCTGGGCCTTCAGCTTGACACAGGACCCCACTTACCACGTGAGTACCATTTGTTCATTCTTTAAAAAAAAAAAAAAAAAAACTTGCCCCCAAAATTGTGAGGCCCATGTTTGACCCCTATCCCTTATCGTGGCTTGAACAGCCAGTGAACCTAAGGCTTCTTTAGCCACCGCCGTTTCCCGAAAAAAAAAAATCCCCGGAACGATATTTGTGAATGCTTTCAAACGAAGTCCAAAAGCAATAACGCCAAAAGATAACCCATGATTAGAAAAGGACAAAGGCGGCATCCATCCTTTGGGGGCATATAACTTGACAAAAGATGCCTCATCCAAGAGATAAGGATCGTGGACCCCAAATTTTTATTGGGGGGCCAAACATAAACCAATTTTTTTTTTCTACTAAAAAGGGGCCAGAAATTTTTTATTGGGGACCAGGACCGTGTGCCCAGAGACGGACCCAGAAACTTTTATTGGGGAGGGGCCAAACATAAACTAAAACTTTGTTTTTTAGGTGGGCCATATAATTTTTTTTTGTGGTTTTTAATCGAGCAGCAAGATAAATTCACCAATATAAGTTTTAATTTTTTTTTTTTGGGGGCCAACCCCCCAGTCCTAATGTACGTCCGTCTCGGCGTGTGCCCATCAATTATGACACTAACTAGTGAATAATGTGTTGTCTCAAGAGGTGAGAGGCTTTCAAATGAGTCACTAGCTTAGCCCTCTTGAAAGACCAAGAAACTATATATACATATATATATAAAGTAGGGCATAATGTTGAACACACAAAGAGATCCGCACTACGTTGAACACACTTGCAACCAACCGCGAGCACACGTTTAATGTTTTTTTTACCTCTAGTGGCAGTAATGCCAAGAAAGAATTCATAATTGAAAAAGACAAACGGCCTTGTGGGTCCTCCAAAATTCAGTAAGGTGAACATGGGTTGTCTCTCCTCTCAAAGCCCATTAGCTACCATAATGGCTACCTTCTTGATCCTTGCCTCTCTAATAACTTTTAAAAATCATCTTACTTGATCATTTTAAATAGTTGAATGTACAATCAGTTTAATTATATATATATATATATATAAAGTAGGGCATAATGTCGCATTTAACATTTTTTACCTTGAGTGGCAGTCCTAGACCGCCACTAAAAGCACTGGTTCTACCCAACTCTTTAGCGGGCTGTCACTAAAGGTCAAAAAAAGAAAAAAAACTACATCGGATGCACTGCACGTATTCGATGATTGGGCATTTGATAATACGCCCAATCATATATATATATATATATATATATATATATATATATATATATATATATATATATATATATATATATATATATATATATATATATATATATATGGGGGATGATTCTATTCTTTCTTTCGTTAGGTCCCATCCAAAAATCATATAATCATGTATTTTTTACTTGATCTTAACTGCTAGATATGTTTATCATTGTTTAGAAAACATGTATCTGATTAAGATTTTTATGTTGTGTATTTTAAAGATGTAAAAAATCAATTATTGGTATATACTTAAATCTAATGATAAAACATTTACATTTTTACTTCAAATTAACTTGAAAGAAAGCTTGTTTCTTAGTAAACAAATAATGATAAACACATCTAACAGTTCAGATCAAGCAAAAAAATACTAAAAAGTGTGATTTTTTAGGGGTCATGATGAGACCTAATGAGAAAAGGGTTTAGACCATCCCCCTTCTTTCTCTCTCTCTCTGAATGGATTTTCCTTCAAACTTGTTCGAATGTGCTGTGGAATGCTGTGTGTGTAAAAACAGAATTAGCGAGGTGTTTGAACAGCAAAGAGATTTTGCAACTGTCAAGATCGCTGCTAAAAGTCATGAGCACGCAAAAAAAAAAATGGCAGTGTCGCCTTTTGATCTAGCATGATCAGCAAAAATGCTTCATCATAAGTATGATCAAATACTTTGTGTTTAAAGAAATGGGTTACTCTCTCTCTCTCTCTCTCTCTCTCTCTCTCTATATATATATATATATATATATATAAATTTTTTAATTTTTTATTTATGTATATTCCATCAAAGACAAGGCAGGTCTGAACCACTTTCAAAAATCAATTATAGGTGTGTTTTTCTGTAAATCTAACTGCTCAGTTACAATTTACGTGGTCAAGAACCAAGCCTTGAAACAAGCTTTTTTGTTTCAAAGACAGAAATTTTATAAACCAAAAAGATTTAAAAAATTTCAAGTATTCATTTTTAGCACATTATAAAATTTTATTTGCATGCCAAAAAAAATTGATTAAGTGTTGGTTCGTAGGTTTTTTTAACCATGTGTTGACAAATGTAGAGCACATCCTTATACTCGGATTTACAAAGAAAACATATCTAAAATTGATGTTTGAAGGCAATTTGGATGGTTTGAACCTTCTTTAGCTTAGATGTGTAAATGTATCAAAGTGCAAACACAAGATCACAAGCACACAAGAGACAAAGCTTGACGTGGTTCGACTATGCTAGCCAAAATTCACAATAGAAATTTTTTACTCTCTCTCTTATCACAAGTCTAAGAGAGAGTTCCATTAATGATTTAATATTCATCTCATACAATAGGATCTCTTTTTTTAAGAAACTTTCAACTGCTGAAGAGATATTACATTGTGCTGAAGTCTTGATATTGTGAAAATTCTTGTTATCTTGCCTTGAACGTTTTTTGCTAACTTTCATGATTCCCTTGGCTTGACTATCTTTCAAAACCCAATTGGAATTGCTTGCCTTGGATCTTCTTGTCTTGCTTTTCTTGATTATATCTTCCAGGGTTAACCCCTGAAGCGTGTATCCAAACCTACTAAACCTTGAACACTCCCCCTAAAGCTCCTTGACATTACACTTGTCTCTAAGTACAGTAAATCTTGGTCCAGGTAAGGGTTTTGTGAAAATGTCTTCAAGTTGACCTTCATAAAGAATGAACTTCACTTCTATTTTTGGTTAAATGGTATTTCAAGTATTTCTCAAGTTCAAATCACAATTTTTCAAGTCATAATATCTTCAATTTCAAAGTTTGAAATTCAGAGAAATCAAGTTTTTCAAAAGTTATTTAAAATTCCTCAAAAATCAATTTTCACAAAATACTTGTATTTCTTTAGAAATTGATTTTTTTTTCTTCAGAAATATTCTCTCAATAAGGCTTACGATTTTCAAAGTGTCATCCTTTCCAAGAATTTTTCAAGTATTTCAAATCTCTAAAGCAAACATCATGTTTTCAAATCTGTATTTTCTGAAATCCATAGCACATGCCTAATTCTTTGTGCATTTAAGAAATAGAACATCGATTTAGACAAATTGAGTAAAGCAAAGCATATGATTGATCTTTGGTTCGATTAGCCCTGGTAAAGGCACCAGGAATGGTTGAACCTCATACCGACAGGCGAGTCTCATTCCTTAAAATTATCCTGCATTTTAAAACAGATGCGAGTTATTTTCAAAAACTTTTTCAAATGTCAGTTTGACTTGCAAAAGTAAAATTTTGTGATGATAACAGGGGCCGAGCCCCCTCCCCAGTTTTTTTTTTCGCCAGGGAGGGACCGAGCCCCCACTTTTTTTTTTCCAGGGAAGAGCCAAGCCCCCTCCCTGTCTCCCTGTCTTACGAGATGTGGGCCGAGCCCCTCCCTGTTATTTTTTTCGCCAAGGAGGGGTTGTGCTCCATCCCCATCTTCCTGTCTTACAAGATAAGAGGGTGTGGCCGAGCCCCTCCCTTTTTTTTTCGCCAGGGAGGGGTCGAGCCTCCTCCCTGTCTTACGAGATACAAGGGAGGGACTCCGACCCCTCCATGTTTCCTTTTTTGCCAGGGAGGGGTCGAGCATCCTCCCTGTATTGTTTTATATATTTGTGCTTTGCAGGTACGTTGCTGAGCTAATTACGTGATGCTTAGTGCTAAGCATCGCATGCGACTAAAAATGCAATGCAAAAAGAAATAAGAAAAAAATGAAAAGGCAAAAGCAATTCAAATCGGGTAAATACCCGTGGTGAGTAAGTGATGCAAGCATATCACATGTTATTTAATTTCTTAAATGCAACACTTTTTAGTTCACACACTCACTTAGTTGTGGATATCTAGGACTGCTTTGATGGAGTTTAAAGATCATGCTGAGCATGATTTTAATGTATGAAAATAGAAATGCTTTATTTTTAGAGTACGGATTCTATGCTAGGCATAGTAGTAGTTAGCGGGATATTGCAGTTTGTTTGCTGCAGGTACATGTTGATATTATTTTGATATGAATGATTTGAATGTATTACAATGTTTGATGTATTTGTATTCATGCTTGCACGAAGTTATTTTCGATTGATTATGCCTTTCATGTGAAATTATATCATGAAAATATGCTTTAAATGAATGTATCATTTTATGGAATGTGATTTCATATTTCTAAATTTCCTCGTGATGTGTATAAATATGATATGATGGTGTTACACATGAAAATATTGAGTTTGTAAATGCATGCCTTTCTTGAGTGTTGGCCGGTATTTGTCACCTCATACAACCTTTCTCCAAGCTTATATATGAAACATCAAAATCTTTTTTTGTCTCTATTGATCCCTGGTCCGACTTCTCCGGGCCAAAATCTTGATGTATATTTAAGGTCATTGATTGATGAACTGAAAATACTATAGGATGAATAAAAAATACTGTGGGCCAAAATCTTGATGCTTGAAAGAATGTGATCCAAATGATATACCAAGTGGATGGGCGCCCAATGAAGAAAAAGAAGAAGATGACGAAGATGAGGACGAGAAAGAAGAATAATATGAAAGTCAAACAAGTGATGAGGAAGCCTTCTCAAGCTAGTGAAATACATCTTGTAATACATACATCTATTTGATGTGAATGATTTGAATGTATTGAAATGTATTACAATGATTTGAATGATTTAAAGGTATTGCAATGTTTGAATATATTGCATGAAGTTATTTTCGATTTGATTATGTATCTTCGATGGGTATAGAGTTATGATTTGAATGTGTTATAAAGTGTTTAAATTATTTGAATGTTATGCAATATTTGAATGTCTTGCATGAAGTTATTTTCAATTTGATTATGTATCCATAAAGATATAAAGTTGTGTAACTGATCCAATTGTATTGCAAGTTAAGGATAAGTTATCCATGATTAGCAAGTGATGTCATATCTTATGTTTTAATGTATTGTAATATTTGATGTGAATGATTTGAATGTATTGAAATGTATTGCAATGATTTGAAGGTATTGTAATGTTTGAATATATTGCATGACATTTCTTATTTATTAGAATATGGTTCGTGGAGGTCACAGTCGTCGAGCACCTAGTGGTAGCCAATCTCAGCCTTCATCTTCATGGGCTGCTTCAATAGGTATATCATTTAAATAATTGTATATTTGATTAGTTTAAATGCGCATTGTATGAATTTCTAACTTATTATTCTGTAGGTGATGTTTCGCCAACACATGACCCACCTACACCAGTTACTCATACACATCATGAGACAATGCTAGATGCAAGGTCTTCTCAGTGTGACACATGATGACTAATTCAAATAGTATATATTGATAGTCGACCGTAAGTATTTCATTGTCACTTGTCCAATACTTATCTTATAAATAATGTATATCGACAATCAATTGTTAATGTGTATCAATTCATGTGTAGTGCGAGGTTTGAGCAGCAAGAAGTAATACGAGAAATTGGGAAGTCACTACTGCAGCATCTTCCAAGACCGGTAGCGTAATGAAAAGAATACCCGGTGGAGGTCTTGGACAGATTAATGTCCTCATTCATCGTATGCAATCGTTTATCATAACTAATATATTTCATATTTAATTTTTTGTTATACTCATGTGTGTTAACTTTTTGAAAGTACTTGTAGGCTTCCGATCGCTTCGCGATTGTGAACAAGGAGAAAGATGCGAGGGTAGTGTGGCAGAAGGTGGCTGCCAATTGATTTGTCGACATGCTGCACAATATAAAGACTGCAACAAAAAAATAACTGGTGGGATAGATGATCCACTGCAGTGGAAGGGCCATGGGCCTTCTACTATCAAGAGAGATTAGTGGGAGGGCATGTGCAACAAGTAGGCAAGTAATGAATTTTGAAACCGCTCAGCAAAGGCTGCACAAAATCGAGCGAAGATGTTCGATGCCCATCTACATACAGGTAGCTCTAAGACTTTTGGGAGCCACCAGAAGAAAATGATAGCTCATCAATATATATATATATATATATATATATATATATATATATATATATATATATATATATATATATTGTCAAATTCGTAAGTATTTCTGCATACTTATTAATCGATTTTTTATCATTTAACATTGCAGGAAGCAGAAAAATGAGACATTGTACCTTACAAGGATGTGTTTGTTGAAACACATAAATATAAGAGCACGAGAGATTTTATATCAGACAAGGCGAAAGCAACATCGGTATGCATTTATTCTATTAATAAACATTGTAATATACAAGTTAATAGGAATTATGTTATCATAAATATTATAATTCTTAATTCTTAATTCATATTCTAATCATTACTTTGTAGGAGTCATACGAGCAGCAAATGGTACAGTGATATGGCGATGACTCCACTCAGCATCCGCCTTTTGATCCTACAGCATGGGTGACTACAACCGGTGAACCCAAAAAGGGTCATGTGTTTGGGTTTAGGAGTAACATGAACATCACAACAGTCGTTGCCTCCTGCAGCCATGACTCTCAGAGTTCTCCCGTCAGCATCAACTCTCAACGTCCGATTGACCCTGCTATGTCTTGGGATGGTGTTTGTCAGCATCTTGAGGACAAAATACAGTACTTTTTAAATGAAGTCATTCCCAACATTGTCTGTAATGAGTTGTGTAACTTTTTTCAGGACAGGAGAACTTCGTCTGTATTCAATATGAGCTCTGGTGCCCGTCAGGTATAAAGATTTAAGTCATTGGTTTCTTGTTGTTAGATTTCAAGCTAGTATATGCATGATTGAATACAAATATACATGATTGCCTCACTATAAAATTTTTTGACACCTTATAACACATATATGCGTGATTGATTTTCTATACAATTTTTATGATACCCTTATAACACATATACGCATGATTGAATCACTATGAAAGTTTTTTTACAACCTTATAACACTTATATGCATGATTTCATCACTATAAAATTTTCTTAGTGCCTTATAACACATATATGCATGATTGAATCACTATGAAAGTTTGTTGACAACCTTAGAACACATATAAGCAAGCTTTCATCACTATGACAACCTTAGAACACATATGAGCCTGATATTAGCATATATGAAAGTTTTTTAATGCCTTATAACACATATATGCATGATTGAGTCACTATAAAAAATAATTGATTGCCTTAGAACATGATATGCATGATTGAATCACATATAAAGTTTTTTTACTGCCTTAGAACACATATGAGCATGATTGAATCACTATGAAAGTTTTTTGACTGCCTTATAACATATATTAGCATGATATTAGCATATATGAAAGTTTTTTTACTACCTTGTAACAAATATATGCATGATTGAATCAATATGAAAGTTTTTTGACAACCTTAGAACACATATATGCATGATTGAATCAATATGAAAGTTTTTTGACAACCTTAGAATACATACAAGCATGCTTTCATCACTATGAAATTATTTTACTGCCTTAGAACACACATATGCATGATTGAATTACTATAAAATTTTCTTTAAAACACATTTATGCATGATTGAATCAATATGAAAGTTTTTTTACTGCTTTAGAACACATATGAGCATGCTTGAATCACTATGAAAGTTTTTTGACAATATTAGAACACATATAAACATAATTTCATCACAATGGAAGTTTTTTGACTGCCTTGTAACACATATATGCAATATTTGTGATACATAATACATTTATTTGATGGCCTTATAAACCATATATGCATGCGTGAATCAATGTGACATTATTTGACAACCTTAGAACACATATCTGCATGATTGAATCACTATAATTTTTTTTCAGTCTTAGAACACATATCTGAATTCTGTTAATGTCCTTTAGTTTATTGCTAGTATATGTGTCATTCAGCCGATGAATCTAAGGCTTCTTTAGGTGAACTCTCTCTCTCTCTCATCTTATGGATCAAGAGGCTAGCCACCGCCGTTTGCCGAAAAAAATCCCCCAAACAATATATGAGACTGCTTTCAAACTAAGTCCAAAAGCAATAACGCCAAAAGACAACTCATAATTAGAAAAGGACAAAGGCGGCATCCTTGGGGGGCTTAACTTGACAAAAGAAATCACTAAGATGACGCATAAGAGACAAGGACCGTGTGCCCAGGGACGGACCCTGAAACTTTTATTGGGGGAGGGGCCAAACATAAACCAATTTTTTTGTTTTTGTTAGGTGGGTCAGAATTTTTTTTTGTGGTTTTTAATCTATGTTGAGAGCAGCCAGATAAAGGCATCAATATAAGTTTTAAATTCTCGAGGGGCGGGGGCGGCCCCAAGTCCTAAGGTAGGTCGGTTTAGGCGTGTGCCCATCAATTCTCACACTAACAAGTGAATAATGTGCCAATGGGTTGTCTCGAGACGTGAGAGGCTTCAGAATGAGTCACTAGCTTAGCCCTCTTGAAACACCAATAAACTATTCTTGTGTTGGTGAATCAAAGCTCTTAATCCGCCTTCACTTCTCTCATGACAGGTTTGAAATTCACAAGATCTGTGTTCCTGCCTCAACCTCAAAGCTTGGAGGGTGGAAGTGACCAGAGATCTCAAATATGAGCCACCCTAATACAATAAAAAACCAATTTCCTTACATTTCTTTTGGATCCAGAGAGCACAACCAAGCTGAACAATGAGCAATAAAGTTCTTCTAATTATTTGCACTGCAATACTTATTTTTTTTTTATTTGGCATCGTTAACTACACCTTTGAAATGCAATTTTATCTACTTTCAATAAGTTTCTTTTGCCAGTTTACGCCTGCCAAACATGTAGCATGTTGTGTTTTTTGGCTGAAATATTTCTTTCACAAAATCCGGGAAAACCATTTCACCTTCTGACTATCTCATTAGCTTAAAAACCCAAAGTTGCCCTTGCCCACCATCGAGTACACCCATCTTCAGCCAAAAAGAAAAAGGGGACGTGCAACAGTGGTGTTCTCTTATCCATTTCTGTCTTAAAACCTGCGTGTGAATAAGACTTAGCTAAGTTACTGATCCAATTGGTTAGGATCTTGGGACTGAATCTCATTGCTCCTATATTCTGACTTGTTTTTTATAAAAAAAATCTCGTATATATGCCATTTTTTAACCTCATTATATAAAATTAAAACAGAATTAAACCTGTATGTATTGTTTGATGATTGTTTTGCGACTGTTTTTTTTTATGTCATTTTTTCAGCCATCTTTTTTAGTGTAAATCTTTCAATTATAACGTATTCGGTATTTAATTATTTTTTTCCAATGCTCGTATTGCTAACTATATGGTCCCACCTTGTAATCTACAGGTAGTGCTGCTAAAAGTGTTGAGAGATGCTGCCTAATATAAACTCTCAAACTATAAGAGCTCTTTTTAAGTAAAGCTTCATAAATTTATGTTATTAATATGTTTCAATTTAGACATAATGTTGCATTACTGTCGGTCATGTAAATTCATTGAGAACAAGCAATTGGTTAAGCTTAGTTTACACTTTATGGAGTCCCTATTTTAAGTTTTTTTTTTTTATGACAAAGAACCTTCACTGATGATAGGAAAACCTCAGGTGGCACCCCACGACCACCCTGCCTTACATGGGCCATCTTTAAAAGATACTGACACACCCATGCACCAGTGGGGTTTGATCCGATTCCTTCATCTCAGCACCCTCACAATCACCCTGCTGGCCTCGCAACCCAAGAATTTCAGGAAACATTTGAAATGAAACTATATCTCAACACATCCTACCTAAAACCAAAAGGTGCACAATTTCATACATATGACCCAGTAAAAAAAGCTTACCAAAAGAATGAATAAAATTGCACACGAATGGTTTAGCCAAAGATGCCCAATACGGCCCATCTTTGAACAAAACACTGAACCTGAACACATTCTTTCAACCGCTAGCCCAAGCAATAATGCCAAGAAAGATTTCATAATTGAAAAAGACAAAGGCGGCGTCCTATGCACCAAAATTCAGTATGGTGAAGATGGGTTGTCTCCTCTTCTCTCCTCTCAGAGCCCATGAGCCACTATAATGGCAACCTTCTTGCTCCCTATTTAATCCAGTAATTTTTAAAAAATCATCTTACTTTTAAGAGTATTTTGATCATTTTAAATAATTGAATGCATCTAATGTTAAATACAATCAGTTTAATTCTAGATAAACTTATATATATATATATATATATATATATATATATATATATATATATATATATATATATATATATATATATATATATATATATATATATATATATATATATATATATATAAAATAGGGCATAATGTCGAACTCACAAAGAGCTCCACACTACGTTGAACACACGTGCTATCAGCAGCGAGCACACGTTTAATGTTTTTTTACCTCTAGTCCTGGACCGCCACTAAAAACGCTGGTTCTACCCAACTCTTTAGCGGGCTGCCACTAAAGGTCAAAAAATGGAAAAAAACCACAGCGGCACTGCACGTCCGATGCTGTGTTCGATGATTGGGCGTTTGATTATATATATATATATATATATATATAATGGTTCTATTGGTTAGGTCCCATCCAAAAATCATACATTCATGTAATTTTAATTGATCTTAATTGCTAGATATATTTATCATTGTTTACTCACTAGAAAACATGTATCTGATTAAGATTTTTAATTCTGGTGTGTATTTTAAAGCGGTAAAAAATCAATTATTGATATATACTATAATCTAATGATAAAACATTTACATTTTTACATCAAATTAATTTGAAATAAAGCTTGTTTTCTTAGTAAACAAGAAATGACAAACACATCTAACAGTTCAGATCAAGCAAAAAAATACTAAAAAGTGCAATTTTTGTGGGGTCATGATGAGTCCTAATGAGAAAAGGGGTAAAACCTGTTCGAATGTGCGGTGGAATGGATTTTCCTTCAAACTCGTTCGAATGTGCGGTGGAATGCTGCATGTTTTACAGAATTAGTGGTGTTTGAACCGCCACTAATTCTCTGTTTTTTCACCCAGAGATTTAGCGACAGTCAAGATTGCTGCTAAAAGTCATGAGCGTGCAAAAAAGTTATGGCGAAGTGTCAACGTTTGATCTAGCGTGATCAACAAAGACGCTTCATCATACGTATCGTCAAATACTTTGTGTTTAAAGAGATGGGTTACTCTCTCTATGTATATGATTTTTTTATTTTTTATTTATGTATATTCCATGCAAGTCAAGGCAGGTCTAAACCATCCGAACCACTTTCAAAAATCAATTATTGGCGTGTTTTTTTGTAAATCTAACTGCTCAGTTACAATCTACATGGTCAACAACCTAAGAACCAACCCTTGAAACAAGCTTTTTTGTTTCATAGATAGGAATTTTATAAACCAAAAAAAAATTCAAGTATTGATTTTTAGCACATTGTAAAATTTTATTTGCATGTCAAAAAAAATTGATTGAGTGTTGGTTCGTAGGTTTTTCTACCATGTGTTGACTAATGTAGATCACATCCTTATACTCAGATTTACAAAGAAAGCATATCTAGAATTGATGTTTGAAGGCAATTTGGATGGTTTGAACCTTCTTTAGCTTAGATGTGTAAATGTATCAAAGTGCAAACACAAGATCACAAGCACGCAAGAGACAAAGCTTGACGTGGTTCGGCTATGCTAGCAAAAATTCACAATCGAAATTTTTTACTCTCTCTCTCTCTCTCACACACACGTCTAAGAGAGAGTTCCATTAATGATTTAATATTCATCTCATACAATAGGATCTCCTTTTTAAGAAACTTTCAACTGCTGAAGAGATATTACTTTGTGCTGAAGTCTTGCTATTGTGAAAATTCTGGTTATCTTGCCTTGAACGTTTTTTGCAAACTTTCAAGATTCCCTTGCTTTACTATCTTTCAAAAACCAATTGGAATTGCTGGACTTGGATCTTCTTGTCTTGCTTTTCTTGATCATATCCTTCAGGGTTAGCCCGTGAACCGTGTATCCAAACCTACTAAACCTTCAATACTCCCTCTAAAGCTAATCTTCTTGAGATTACGCTTGTCTCTAAGTATAGTAAATCTTGGTCCAGGCAAGGCTTTTGTGAAAATGTGTTCAAGTTGACCTTCAGAAAGAAAGAATGAACTTCACTTATATTTTTTTGTCGTGACACCTTTTCTCTAAAAAAGTGAAAATCAATTTCAATATGCTTAGTGTGGGCATGAAAGACTGGATTGGCAACCGATAAAATACATTTGACATGGTTCCAATGATCAAGGTAGGTTATGTCAGGACAAGTCAGGGTGATATACTGTAATGCCCCAACAACGCTTCAATATTAGGTGGCATCCTTTAGCATGTTTCCCCCAATCTTTGACAAGGTTACATTGGAAGCAGCCGGAGTCGCCATGGGAATCATCTTGGTTTTAAGATCATAAACATATTTTTTTGGGATAAAATAATACCTTCACCTTGACTAACTTTAATTCCCAAGAAAAAAGTGTGACGATCACACATTTTTTATAGAAAACTCTTGACCAAAATCTTTAATAATATTCTTAACAACCTCCTGTGAGCTCAATAAGGATGAATCAACTTTTGACTCAAGAAAACCAATACAAGCAAATAAGAGCTCAACCATTCGAACCATGATCTCAGTGCTTGCTTCCATCCAAGTGACTTAATAATAAACACTTCTTTCTTTAAAAACACATGCAAATTAAAATGCATTATTAAGGTGGAATAAACATTTAAGTATAGTCAATTCTCTCTTGTCGGCCATATCCCTTGGCTACAAGCTTAGCTTTATAATGAGCTATGCTTTCATCAACATGTCTCTTGATGTGATAGACCCATTTTCAACCTACCAAATTGTAAGCTTCACTGGGTAGAACTAGTGTTGGTTCTTATGCAAAGCATGTATTTCCTCTCTCATAGCATTGGTTCACTTCAGATCAGATAAGACTTCAAACATGTTATATTGTTCAACTTTTTTTTGTCTCTTCTCACTCAATAGTGCTTTAGAGATAAGATATTTACAAGCCATATGCAGTTTTGGTTTTCTGGTTTCAGCCTGGGACCGTGTAACCATGTAATGGGTTCTAATAGGATAGTTGGAAGAGAAATTTACAACTAAGTTTATTAATTCTATCAGTATTCTCAACATCAACAATAGGTTCAATTTCTAAGGTTTGAGTTTCATTTTGGTTAGGCTCATCTTCAAGACCAAAATTGGACTCGGGCACGAGGACTCGGCTCAGTTTCAAGGATGGGTTCAGTTTGAACTATAGGAGGTGTGACAGGTTCAAGTGAGGCTTGAATAATAACAGACTCAGGTGGGACTTGATAATATGGGCACAATAGAGGTTTTAGGTAGTGAGATCTGTTGAGTTTCTCTCCTTATTCAGTTCGCTGCACTTCAAACCTATTCGCTGCAGTCTCTTTCAAGCACGTTGCCTGATCTTGTTGAGGACAATTTCGTATTCGTTGAACAACGATTTATAGTAGTCCTCATCAGCTGAATGACGATTCAGTTGTTCAGAAGTTTGTGGTTACCATTTGGAGTTGCGTAAGTCGACTTCGTATTCGCTGCATAGCGATTTGTAACTATCACGGGATAGCGATTTGTGCTGTCAGTAGGACAACGATTTGGTATCGCTGCATAGCGATTTGTAAGTATCACAGAATAACGATTTGTGTTGTCAGCCAGATAACGATTTGGTATCGCTGAATAGCGATTTGAGAGCATCACGGGATAATGATTTGTGTTGTCAACTAGATAGCGATTTGTGGCTTTTGCAGAAAGTCGATTTGTGAGTATTGCTGGATAGCGATTTGTCACTTCTGCAGGAAGTCGGTTCGTGACATCACCGCATGGCGATTTGTGGTCATCGCTGGATAGCGATTTGTGGTGTATCGCAGCATGGTGATTTACGGGTATTGCTGAATAGCAATTAGTGCTTCTGATGCTTCGTAAAGTATGGAGGGCATTTGGTCTTTTTGCAATTAATGTGGGTCATATCCCCTATAAATATAGGAGGGATAAGAGACGAGGACAAGACTTTTCAGTGAGAGCTTTGCAAAGTGCGAAAAGGCAGAAAGTATGAGAAACACTTTTAGGGCTCCGAAAAGGGTGCAGAGAGAGCAAGGGTAAGAAGTGTTGCTACACTTCTTTTCAGGACAACTTCGTCAAGCTGGTTGTTCAGATCATTTGTTCCTTATTCTTCTGCGAGGTATATCCTCTTGTTCGTTTGTTACACCTTTGTGTGTTTGTAAGGCTTATGCCTTTTGGCCACTTTGTAATAATTTTTTGGAAAGATAGAAGAAGGTGCTAACCTATCGGTCGTCGTGGACGTACCTCAGTTGAGAGGGAACCACGTAAATCATTGTGTATTGTTTTTGTTTCTGCTGTTGGTTTTATTTCTTCTACTGTCATCGTTGTATTGTTTTCATCGATTCACATTTGTGGGGAAGACTGGATTCGTCTGTTTGTTTTCGCCTCTATCCCCAACATCTGGTATCAGAGCTTTGGTTCGTGTATTTGTGTGTGAAGTCATGGAGAACAACGTTATTGGGCATATGATCAGTTTGAATGGCACAAAATGGATGACGTGAAAAACTAAGATAGAAGATCTCTTAGTTTGTAAAGATCTGGATGGACCCATTGAGGGTATCAGCGGTAAACTAGAAGAGATGAAAGACGACGAACTGAGAAAACTAGATCGAAAGATGATCGGTTTCATTCAACAGTGGATTGATGACAACGTCTTTCGTTACGTATCCACAGAAACTTTGACACATGGTCTTTGGACCAAACTAGAAAGACTTTATGACAGAAAGATGGTAGTGAAAAAGGCTTTTCTATTTCGAAAGCTTGTAAACCTCAAGTATAAAGAGGGTAGCTCTATCGCAGAGCATTTAAATGGCATCAAAAGCATTATGAATCAGCTGACCACAATGAATATCACTTTTGATGATTGGCTACAAGCTTTGTTGCTCCTTAGTTTCCTTCTTGAGAGTTGAAAAACATTGGTGGTTATTGTTAGTAACTCTGCACCTGATAGAACGGTAAATATGAGCCAAGTTACCAGCAGCCTACTGAATGAAGAAACCAGGAGAAGGTCATCAGGTGCTGCTTCTACCTCCCAGGCCCTTGTGATTGAGAACAGAGAGAGAGGCAGAAGTAAGAGCAAGACTTCGCACTCCCATGGCAAATCCAGGGGCCACTCACACTCGAGCTCAAGAAAAGACATCAAGTGTTATTATTGCCACAAGAAGGGGCACATGAAAAGAGAGTGCCAGAAGCTCAAGTTCAAAGAGCAGAGCAGAGAAAAGAGCTCAGAGGAAAAGTAGGGTGCTATAACCGCAGTCACAGAAGAAGAGCTTTTGGTTATCTGTGATGGCACCAGCATAAATTTGATCGGTCAGAAGACTGACTGGGTGATTGACTTTGGACCTTCGTTCCATGTTACCTCACGGACTGATTTCTTTAGTTCTTACTCTCAAGGAGATTTTGGGAATGTCTGAATGGGAAATGAAGATGTGTCAAAGATTGTCGGCATAGGCGACATCTGCTTAGAAACAAGCATTGGCTGCAGGTTGTTGCTGAAAGACGTGAGGCATGTACCAAACATCTGACTGAATCTGATCTCTGCCAAAAAGTTGGATGATGAGGGCTACAACAACACCTTCAGTGATGAAAGGTAGAAGTTAACCAAGGGTTCCTTGGTGGTAGCCAGAGGGACAAAGGCCTGTTCCCTTTACACTTTGCAAGCTAAGGTCTACAAGAGTGTTGTTAATACTGTGGAGAGTGGCTCATCCACAGAGTTATGGCAAAGAAGGCTCAAGCATATGAGCGAGAAGGGGCTGCAAGTTCTGGCCAAGAAGGAGCGTCTGGCAGGTGCCGTAGGTATATCTCTAAAACCATGTGTTCATTGCTTTCATGGTAAACAAAATAGAGTTTTTTTCCATAAAATCATTGCATCTAGAAAATCTCACATTCTAGATCTTGTACATTCTGATGTATGCGGACCTTTGAAGGTCAAGACACTTGGTGGTGCACTGTACTTTGTGACTTTCATTGATGATCACTCAAAGAAAGTCTGGGCTTATACACTGAGAACTAAAGACCAAGTTCTGGATGTATTCAAGCATTTTCAGGTCATGGCTGAAAGGAAAACTGGCAGACGGTTGAAGTGTGTTCGCTCGGATAACGGTGACGAATACCTTGGGTCATTTGATCAGTATTGCACCAATCATGGCATCATGCATGAAAGGACCGTGAGGATAACACCTCAACAGAATGGGGTTGCTGAGAGGATAAATCGCACCATTTTTTAGAGAGTCAGATGTTTGCTGTCACACTCTAAATTGCCAAGATCTTTCTAGGGTGAGGCAATGAGGATAACAGTTGATCTTATCAACTTGTCTCCTTCTATTCCTTTGAAGGAAGATGTTTCAGAGAAAGTTTGAACTGAGAAAGAACCTTTCTATGGACACTTAAGAGTGTTCGGCTGCAGAGCATTTGTTCATATTTCGAAGGAAGATAAGTCCAAGCTTGATCCAAAAGCCAAGCAGTGCATATTCTTTGGCTATGGACATGAAGAATTTGGCTACAGGCTATATGACCAAGTTGAGAAGAAGGTGGTCAGAAGTTGAGATGTTGTCTTCTTGAAAGATCAGACAATTGAAGACATTGGTGAGTGTTATCGTCGCAAAATTTTTCCCGTCTTCCCTTCCTTGCGGAAGAGAGAGGGAAATGCTTTCGCGATTAAAACTTGACCGGATTTTGGAAATTGGTTTTGAAATACTCGCCTCCGTTTTGAAAATAGCGGGAAAATCCATGGGATGGGGCTCGACCTGTCGGTACGAGGTTAGGCCGTTACTGCCGCCTTTAACAGGGGTAATCGAACCAAGGACCAAAATGTGTGCTTGACTTAGTGAAATCCTCGAAATTGTGTTCTATCCTAAATGCACAGAGAATTCAGGCATGTGCTATGAGATTTTTGGAAAATGTAAGTTGGAAAACTATGATGTATGCTTAGAAAACATTTGGAGTTGAAAAGCATTTCTCAGGAAAAAGATGAAATCAATTTCTCAGGAAACTCAGACGAAGAAGATTTGAAATCTCGGGAAAATTTATAAAGATTTGGAAAACCATGAAGAAATGAGAATCTCGAGAAAATGGAAGGAATTCTTGAGAAAAGATGAACATTTGAAAAGGAAAACACTTGTCGAGAAAACTCTGACTTTGAGAATTTTCTTAGGAAAATGATAGAAAATTTATAGGAAAACTCATTGGAGAAGGAAATTCAAACTTAGGAAATTGAAATCCTGAAAACATTGTTCTTGAAATCTCTGAAAATCGATTTGATTCTTGAGAAAGATGAAAATTCCTCTTGAAAATGGATCTTAAGAAAATAACTTTTTAGGGAAAATCACGGGAAAACTTTGATTTGGGAAATCCAACTCCGAATATCATCATAGTTTCTTGAGAAATCGATTCCATGAAGTGAAGATCTCTTGAGAAAATCATGAGAAAAACAGATGATGCAGATGATTTGAATGAATGAATGCACTTTGAAAAGATTTCTGAAAAATTTGTTGGAAAAATGTGTATTAAACCAAAGTAAATTCTTCACATATTCTGACTGTGGCCATGAATATGTTCAGGGTTTACTCGAGTTAATTCACAACATTTTGAAAAATTAGAAATATGATGTGCATTTCAAGATAGCCTAAGAGTGTAGGCTCAGTGTGCCTAGTAGAAAGATGATGGATCTGGGTCTCGTCCATATTCCGACTAGGGCCATAAATATGGACTCCACCGAGTTCATCAACTCTCTAAGAGTTGGTGCACGTGTCATTCGTGTTCATCCACGGTGAATTTTGAAAATTGAGATATATGCATCATAGAATCAGGATATTGCTGAAATCAAACTACATGAGATGCATCATAATCTAAGCAGTAAAAGTAAATATTATTCCAAGTTTGATTATTACATCTTTGACATAAGCCAAATAAATGAAATAAAAAAAATAGTGAAAAAGAATCAGCATCCTCCAGATCTTCCTGCAAAATGAGAATTAGTACAAGATAACCAAGGTAATGGATATATATACTATATACAATGAAGATATACATGTATATATATAAATACTTGAATTTATGCTAAATGATATGTGATAATGAAGATGTATTTACAAAAAAGAAAAAGAAAAGAAAAAAAATATATGTGATAACAAGTGCACATGAAGGGATCTATATATATATATATATATATATATATATATATATATATATATATATATATATATATATATATATATATATATATATATAAATATATATATATATATATATATATAATATATATATATATATACACATATAGGTAGATATACATAGATATACATATATATATAGATATATATATACCTATAATGAGAAAATATACATATTAATGGAAATTCCATATAATGGGTAAAATCAGAAAATACAGGTATATACAGTTTCTGTAGGTGATTTTACACAGCCGTAATTTCCAAATTATAACATATTTCTCAGTAAAAATGGGTATGGAGCTTCTCTATATATCAATAATGAAGCGTGCAAAAGATGGCATAGAGATCATGAACGGATATGGATATATCCGTTTATGAACATAGCCGATTGTCAAGACTGCATACCTGCAAAAGATGGTAAATACAACACATACGTAATGTGCAGGAAATGCACTGTGGGAACAATGGGCTATTTTCAAGAAAATTGTGACAAGGCTGTAAAAAGCTTAATGGAGAGATGAAATCACAAACACAGATGTATGTGTAAAAAAAAAATTCTGAACTATAATAAGTACAAGAACTAATAGGATAGACTGCAAATGTAGGATATGTACAGTAGGATATGGTTAACACAATGATTACTTGAAGCGGAACATTTGGCAATAAGATAAGAAGGGAAAAGAATGAGTATGATCTAGATATCACTCAAATCGAGGCATACTGAAAGAGTGAACCTGATCATAGGAATTAATCTTCAAACAAACAAATAACTAGCAAAGCATCATATGAAACCATTTGTTGGTTCAACACAAAACAAGAGAGAACTTTCAGGTATGATCACTTCATATGAATATAAAGAATAATAGCATGATGAAGAAATCATTAAATAACTAAAATACTCTAAAAAAATTAATCAATTTATCAGAAATAGTATTTGCGTTCATCTTACATGGACAGAAGTACTCTACACAGCATACCAAATGTAAACAATTACTAACAAATCATATCCACACAAAGAAGTCCCATTTCCCTACAAACTAGCTTTCTGCAATAATTAGTAATAATCACCCTTAGCACAGATACATTTTCCAAAGATCAATGTCAAAAGGGGAGAAAATCTCACAAGATATTTCCATGAAAAGAATAATGAAAAGTTGTGGTGGCCCATAATGAACATGATATAAGAGAATCCTGAACCTTTTTTATCGGAAGCTTTAGGCAGTGGCAACAGTTATACAACAGCAAAAGAAAAATCAATGGGGCTGGAGGAGAATCTATCAAGTCCAATTGACGTTCTTGTAATTCCCTGTTCCAAATGACTTGCAGAGAGCAAATGAAAATCGTTTTTCTGCTGCTGGGCTGACAGAAATGAGGATGTTGGCTGGGCTGCAGAGGATGAAGACGTCGGCTGGGCTGAAGAAATGAAGACGTTGGCTGGCTGGGCTTTTCTGCTGTGGCTGGACTGAAGAAGGTGATCTTCACGTTGGACCTTCTGCTGGCTGGGCTGGAATGGGGAGCAGCTGGATCCCCTACACTGCGTGGCTTGCTGCTGCGCTGAAGAAGGTGAGAAACACGCTGGATGTCCTCTGCTACGGCTGGGCTGAAGGCAGATGCTGGCTGGAGTTTCCTGCTGGGCTGAAGAAGGATGGCAGCTTGTTGGTGGGTTGAAGAAAGATGGCAGCGGTTGGACCTCTGCTGCGTCTATGCTGGAGAGGAGCTGAGCAGCAGCCGCTGGAGGTGAAAGAGAGCTCCACGCTCAGCAGGAAACACCTGCAAAACAGAAAAAAATAACAATCAATCGGCTCTCCCCTCTCTTCAGCCTCAATCGGCCAGCTCCTCTTCCTCCCCTTTGATGAATCAATAGCCTTCCCTTTTAAAAAAAAAATTCAGCCCCTTGAAGAAAAACACAGCCCCCATTCATGAGGTTCCGTTACCTCTTTTTTTGAATTTTTTTTGAAATAACCGTTTTCAAGAGGGGCGCATTTCCTGTTTTTTTCAAAATTTGGTTTCATTTACCTAAGTTTTAGGCAAAATTAAATTTATTTCTTTAGGGAAATTCGGCTGTGCCATTTAAGGCTGCATCCTTCTTAAAAAATTTTTTATTTAAACAAATCAATAAAAAGGAATAAAATAAAAAAAAATGAATGTTGAAACAAATGAGAGGCTTTTATGGAAATGCCACCTCAACCTACTTTTAAAATCCTTTTGGAAAATAAAGTTTTATTTTGTTTTGGAAAATCTTTTATTTTCAATTGGGGTGCCACATGTGTGTGGGCCCACTAACTAAAAAAATGAATAAACAAATAACATTAAGAAATTAAAAAGAAGAATTTGCAAATTGGTGCGATCTCCGGGTGAATCCCGCTCCATTTATTTGAAAATAAAGACAGAAGAAATAAACTTCTTTTTTTTTTTTTTGAAATTTTTATAACACGAGATAAAACTTTGTTTATTTTCAAGAATTTGGAAAAATTGGTTTTTCAGGGCAAAAATATGGATAAAGTAAATGTAAAAATTTTGTAAAGAGATTTAAAATCTTTTTGCAAAAAGTTTTGAGATAAAATCTTTAAAATCAATATCCAAATATCCAGATTGTTTTCCTGAGAAAACTTTTGTAATTAAAAAGTCTTGGGGGTAAAATGGGAAAGATTGGCAATTTTGAAAACCCAGGGTTTTAAAAATCAATTTTTAAAAGTTTAAAAATCAAATCTGGATTGACAATTTTGAAAATCAGAAGTTCTGGATCTCAAAATGATATGTTGTGCAGTGAAATGATGCAAAGTGTTCATGCAATGCTATGCAAAGACACGTTTCAAGAAATGCTACTCTGAGCCAGGACTTGGAAATTCTAGTTTTTTGTCCAGAATAGAATTTTGAAGATTTTCAGTTTGAAGATGTCTCTGAACCTAAATATAGAAATTTTGAGGCTCAAGAATGAAATTTTGGACTTTCTGCAAGATTCAATCTCAGAAAATGACCATTTTGCCCTTCATTGCTCCGGAGAGCTGAAATGTACTGATTGAGGGAGATGTCAAGAAGGTGAGTGAAAATTTAGGGTGTTTACAGTGAGCCTGAGCCCTTAGAGTCCAGTAAGGGTGATCTTGTTGACATAAATCCCCTTGATGCACTAGCTGTTTAGGATCCTGTGGAGGAGATGCCACCTCCTCAGGATAATGCAGAGGGAGGAAGTGTTGAGACAGAAATTGAGAGGGAGCCAACACCCCAAGAGCCACTTTATCAGTCTCTGATAAGGAGGTCTACCAGGGATAAACAACCATCCAAGAAATACTCATCAAATGAGTATGTGATGATTACAGATCAAGGTGAGCCTAAAAATTTTGAAGAAGCTTTGGAGGACGAAAACAAGTCTGAGTGGCTTAAGGCAATAAAAGAAGAGATGGATTCATTGCATGAGAATCACACCTTTGATTTGGTAAAGACACCTAAAAGGAAGAAGGTGTTGAAGAACAAGTAGGTCTTCAAGCAGAAGACTGATAGTAATAACTCCCGACCTATATACAAGGCACGACTTGTAGTGAAAGGTTTTGCTCAGAAGAAGGGAGTTGATTTTGATGAGATCTTCTCTCCAGTTATGAAGATGTCCTCCATCCGAACTGTGATCGGTCTAGATGTAATCATGAATTTGGAAGTTGAACAGCTTGATGTGAAAACTGCATTTCTGCATGGTAACTTGGAAGAAGAAATTTATATCGAGCAACCTGAGAGCTTCATTGACAAGGGTAAAGGGCACCTTATCTACAAGCTGAAGAAGAGCTTGTATGGATTAAAGCAAGCACCAAGGCAGTGATATAAGAAATTCAATTTCTTTATGACTGAGCACGAGTATTCAAGAACCTCCACAGACCACTGTGTGTTTGTGAAGAAATTTCCATATGGTAATTTTACCATTCTCTTGTTTTATGTGGATGATATGCTGATTATGGGCCAAGACATCAGTATGATAAACAAGTTGAAGCTGAAGTTGAGTGAGACCTTTGCCATGAAGGATTTAGGTCCAACAAAACTGATTCTTGGGATGAGAATCATTCGTAACAGATCACATGGGCTGATCTGGTTATCGCAAGAGAAGTATATTAGAAAGGTTCTTGAGAGGTTTAATATGGACAAAGCAAAGCCTGCTAATTGTCCACTTGTAGGCCATTTCAAATTCAGCTTAAGTCAATGTCCTATAAATGATGAAGAAAGAATCGAGATGCAGAAAATTCTCTATGCTTCGGTAGTAGGTTCGTTGATGTATGCTATAGTCTGTACCCGACCAGACATAGCTCATGTTGTTGGAGTTGTTAGTCGGTTTCTGTCAAATCCAGGAAAGAAACACTGGGCAGCAGTGAAATGGATTCTCAAGTATCTTCAAGGCACTTCGAAGTTGAGTTTGTGCTTTGGAAAGGGTGAACCTATGCTCGAAGGGTTCACAGATTCTGATATAGTTGGTGATGTGGATAGTAGAAAGTCTACTTCTGGGTATGTAGTTACCTTTGCAGGGGGAGCAGTTGCATTGCAGTCGAAATTACAGAAGTGTGTAGCTCTCTCTACTACAGAAGCTGAGTTCATCGCCATTACTGAAGCCAGTAGGGAATTGCTATGGGTGAAGAAATTTTTGCAAGAGTTGGGTCTGGAGCAAGGTAAGTATGTTCTTTACTGTGATAGCCAGAGTGCGATTCATTTGAGTAAGAATTCCTCGTTTCATTCAAGATCAAAACATATCGATGTTCGATATCACTGGATTAGGGATGCCTTGAATAAAAAATTGCTGCAATTGGAGAAGGTGTATACTGATGACAATACATCAGATATGCTGACAAAGTCATTGCCTAAGGACAAGCATGAAAAGTGTTGATTCCTAGCAGGAATGGAAGAAGCTTCCTCATAAGTTGAGAAGGGGGAGAATTATTGGGTTTCTCTCCTTATTCAGTTCGCTGCACTCCAAACCTATTCACTGCAGTCTCTTTCAAGCACGTCGCCTGATCTTGTTGAGGATGATTTCGTATTCGCTGGACAACGATTTGTAGTAGTCCTCATCAGTTGAATGATGATTCAGCTGTTCAGAAGTTTATGGATCAGTGATTTGTGGTTATCATTTGAAGCTGCATAAGTCGACTTCGTATTTGCTGTATAGCGATTTGTAACTATCACAGGATAGCAATTTGTGCTGTCAGCCGAACAACGATTTGGTATCACTGTATAGCAATTTGTAAGTATCGTGGGATGGCGATTTGTGTTGTCAGTCGGACAACGATTTGGTATCGCTACATAACAATGTATAAGTATCACGGAATAACGATTTGTGTTGTCAGCCGAACAACGATTTGGTATCGCTGAATAGCGATTTGAGAGCATCGCGGGATAACGATTTGTGTTGTCAACTGGATAGGGATTTGTGGCTTTTGCAGAAAGTTGATTTGTGAGTATCACTGGATAGCGATTTGTGACTTCTGCAGGAAGTCGGTTCGTGACATCACCGCATGGCGATTTGTGGTCATCGCTGGATAGTGATTTGTGGCGTATCGCAGCATGGTGATTTACGGGTATTGCTGAATAGCAATTAGTGCTTCTGATGCTTCGTAAAGTGTGGAGGGCATTTGGTCTTTTCACGTTTAATGTGGGTCTTATCCCCTATAAATATAGGACGGATGAGAGATGAGGACAAGACTTTTCAGTGAGAGCTTTGCAGAGCGCGAAAAGGCAGAAAGTATGAGAAACACTTTTAGGGCTCCGAAAAGGGTGCAGAGAGAGCAAGGGTAAGAAGTGCTGCTATACTTCTTTTCAGGACAACTTCGTTAAGCTGGTTCTTCAGATCATTTGTTCCTTATTCTTTAGTGAGGTTTATCCTCTTGTTCGTTTGTTACACCTTTGTGTGTTTGTAAGGCTTATGCCTTTTGGCCACTTTGTAATCATTGTTTGGAAAGATAGAAGAAGGTGCTAACCTATCGGTCGTCGTGAACGTACCTCAGTTGAGAGGGAACCACGTAAATCATTGTGTGTTGTTTTCGTTTCTGCTGTTGGTTTTATTTCTTCTACTGTCATCGTTGTATTGTTTTCATTGATTCACATTTGTGGGGAAGACGGGATCCGTCTGTTTGTTTTCGCCTCTATCCCCAACAAGATCAAAGCTTGATTTTGAATCCACAAAGCGACATCTCCATCAGTTAGAGGATAAGTCATTGGTGTATAGAAATTGCTTCTCATTGAACACCACATGATGAGAGATAAAAACCCTTCCTGAAACAGGTTCATAACACATGAATCCTTTATAACAATTTTCATACCCATTGAACACACAAGGTCTGGATTTAACACCAAATTTATTTTGAGAATGTGGGAGTAAGTGTGGATAACATGTACACCTGAAAATATGAAGATGAACATACTTTGGAGCTTGTTTCAAAAGCAACTCATAGGGCATTTTGTTTTTCAAAACAGAACTTGGAAGTCTGTTTATAATATGGACAACAATTTTAAAAGCATGTATCTAAAATTGTGCTTTCATGTTTGCATACATCAACATAGTTAAACTTGTTTCCACCACATGATGATGATGCTTTCGTTCAACCACCATTTTGCTATGGTGTGTATGGACATGTAAGCCAACGTCTTATCACATTCTTGCAAAGATATTTAAAAAAGATTAAGCTTGAAAACTCTCTTCCAAAAGTCACTATGGAAAATCTTTATCTTTCCTTTAAGCTGATTTTTCACAATGGCTTTAAAATTCTCAGAAGAGAGAACAACCAAGTAAATCATGAGAAAACATCCACGATAAGCATGTAATAATTAAACCCGTCACTAGAAACACAAGGGCCTGGCTCCCAAAGATGGACATGAATGAGTTCTAAAGGCTTTGAAGCATAAAATTCGGAACTATTAAAGGGCAATTTATGCTTCTATCAACTAAACAACTTGAGCAAAAATTAAAGTTCTGATCTAAAAAACTAAAATATATACTTATTGTTCTTCAAAATGTCAAGAGTTTTATACCCAGGGTGGTCTAAACGACAATGTCACGTCTCCTTTCTCCCCACTAGACTTGCTCACAAAATTTGCCTCGACTCCATGACACTTCTTACTTTGTGAAGTAGTTGTCTACAAGTAAAATCCGCCTTTACTGTGTCCACTTTGCAAGATAGTCTCTTTTTTACAGATCCCTAACAATAAACTTGTGAGGATAAAACTCAAACATACAATTATTATCATGAGTGAACTTTTCAATGAACAACTAGTTTTTCTTGATGTTTAGAACATGTAACACGTTCTAAAGAACAAAAGATCGATTTTGAGATTTGAGTAAGATATTATCGGATCCAGTGATAGAGACGTTTGCTTCATTGCCAATGGTTATAGAGTCAGATCTACCATATTCTCTTTCCATATTCATCTCTTGATCCTCTGCAGTCATATGGTGCATTGCACAGTGTTGCGATACCAAGTGGCCTCCTGAGAGTGACTAGAGTTACTCTCACGGAAAAGGCTTTGGTATATCATTACATTGACGAGCTGTATAATTTTTTTTTCCACAAAATTGACACACCATAATATTTTCATTTGATGCACTACCAGAAGTTTGGTTTTAACCATTTTTCTGAAAATCACCTTGAAAGTTCCTAGGGTTGATGCACTACCAGAAGTCGGTTAATGAACCCTACCACATCTCTTCTTGATTATTCAAAGCAACACTTGAGCATCTAATGGAATATTGTTGAATATAAGGCTCCACACCATCCACTCTCTCTGGATTGCATCCTTCTCTTGCACGAACCAGCCAAGACACAAATAACCACCATCTAAATGTCTCACAGAAAATCCAATACGCCATTTGTCCCACAATATGCTGAAAAGATTAATTTTAACCCAGTCATCTTGGGGATGAATCCAACGGCCAGCACATATCCAGTTTAAAACAATAGGTCTCTTTATACCTTTGCAAATGCTCATGACATGAAATCTTATTTCATTGAGGATAGTAACCACCACCCAAGCCTTCGACACTCGAGCATCCTAAAAAATAGCCGTATTGTGAATTTCCCACACTTCCTGAACAATCAATTGGAAGGACACCATCCAAGTCTGATAAACTTATTCTACAATGAACTTCTGTTTACTTTACCACAATAGATTTTCATCTATATTGCCCATTGGAAACTTCTATCAGACTTTTGTACTAACGAGAAGGAATGTTATGTGAGCTCGTCGAGAATACTATGCTGCTTAAGAATCTTTTTGAGTTTGAACTTGAAATTTCTTCAATCTTGTGCGTATCCCTTTAACACCCATGCTTTTATTGTCTCAAGAATGCCAAACTTTTCTTATATTGACAATATATCTATCTTATAATGAATAAATGCTAAAATAAAAAAAATACACTATATATATTTTGTAATCTTGGTGGATGAATAGATTTATCCTTTAATCTTGATTTGGGTTTCTAGTTATATGTATAGGGTTTTATTAATATTTTCAGTCTTTAGATGTGTAAAATAATGTGTTTATTTTATTATTTGTCAATATTTTTTTCAAGAAAAACAGTTTTTTAAAAATTTCCTGAGATTTTTTCTAGTTACCATGCTTTCAACGAAGTCCAAAAGCAATAACGACAAAAAAATTATAATTAGAAAAGGACAAAAGCAGCAAAAGAAATCAGTACGATGAGGAAGGACGCATCCAAGACACAAGGACCGGGTGCCATCAATTATTGGCCCTCACTGCCTAGTGAATGATGTGCCAATCTGTTTGAAAGAGCAAGAAGCTATTAGTGTTCGCCAATCAAAGCTCTTAATCCGCCATCACTTCCGGGAAAACCATTTCACCTACTGACGAGCTCGTTAGCGTAAAAACCCAAAGCAGCCCTCGCTCACCAGCGAGCACACACATCTTAAGCCAAAAAGAAAAAGGGAGGTGCATCAGTGGGTTTTAAACTCGTGACGTCCCTTCAACTTTGTTACCAGATGGATGGAGTCCTCTTAACCATTTCTTTGTTAAAACCTGTGTTGTGAATAAGATTAATTAGGTAAGTTACGAATCCAATTGAGTCAGATTGTGGGACTGAATCTCATTGCTCCTATATTCTGACTCGTTTTTATAGAAACATCTCATATATATATATATATATATATATATATATATATATATATATATATATATATATATATATATATATATATATATATGTATGCTATTTTTTTACAACATTATATTATAAAATTAAAACCAAATTAAACCCCTTTGTATTGTTTGCTGGTTGATTTGCGACTTATTTTCTTTATGTCATTTTTTCAGCCATCTTGTTTTAGTGTCAACCTTTCAAACAAGGTATCCAGTATTTAACGATTTTTTGTCAATGCTCGTATAGCTAACTATGGTCTAACCTTGTAAATCTATATGTAGTTCTGTTAAAGTATTCGGAGATACTACCTAATATAAACTCCCAAACTGTAAGAGCTCTTTTTAAGTAAAGCTTTATAAATTTATGTTAAAAGTGTTCAGAGATACTCTTGAATGCATCTGCAGGATTGGATTTGAAAAAAAGGCTTCGAAAATGCCTAGTTCAAACTCCGGTTGACATATTTTCAGTTAGCATATTTTAATAACCTTATATATAAATAAAGAGAGAGTAATTATGTGTATGTTTCATCCTATTTATCTCTCAGACTCCTTTAAAAAATACTTAATATAAATGCATAGATGTGATATTCATGCTTTATATAGTAAAACTATATATTGGTTTAAATATTTTTTATGTTTGTATATGTTTTTAGTTAAATAAAAAAATCAACAGTTCATATTACGCTAAAAACTTTATTTACTAAAAATTAAGAATTTTGTTAAATTGATTCGATAAAAAACATGGTTATTGAGTAGGCAATGATAAACACATCTATAAGTTTGGATTAAGCATTAAAGACGTACAATTTGTAAAAGGGTGTTCGTATGTTCTGGATCTACAATCACAATAATCAGAGGGGAACCGTCGAAAATGTAAGGAACGTGCGATACAGCTCATTTGTTGGCCCACGCATCAATGCTGGCTGGTTACATCAATGACCTGTGAGTGATTTGACTGTTCTGGTAATGGACGGGATAGAAGGGCTTATAAAAGCGTTAGCAAACCTCCTGCATGAACAACCAAGATATTTCCCTCTCTTATCAAAGCCCTTAATCCACCATCATGGCCACCTTCTTGTTCTCTGCCTTTCTGGTAAGATTTTCTTCTGCCTTCTGCTATCAAAACAAAGTCATCATCTCAATTTTGCTACAAATGCTAACCCGACATTCAATATCATCGAATTGTCGCAAACTATGGCCCCTTTATTGTGAACAAAGACTATACTCTCTCTCTCTCTCAAAATGATTTATGGCGCTTACTCAACATGGTTCATGTTATATTTGTGCATATGTATTCTGAGAAGCGATCATAAACAAAGTTCAGTAATTTGTCTAGGTCAGTGAATTCAATGGAAATTATAAAAACTCAAATTCAAGAATTAGATTTCTGTGGATCGGAAGGGAGATTTTCGTTTAGTATTTATTGTCAGTACTGCAAATAGCACTGAGAGAGAGAGAGAGGTCTCATAAATATAAGGAAAGGTCGGATGATATAGTTTTTCTTTTACCACCGTGGGGTCGCCCACATGGCCAGCAAGGTGGCTAAGGCATTGAGATAAAAGGCACCAGATCAAGCCCCATTGGTGCATCGGTGCCTTCGAAGCTTTGGAAGGTGAACCACATAAGGCAAGGTGGTCGTGAGCCCCACCTGGGTTTATCCCGTAGGGAGGCAGGCCCACTCGGTTATCAGGGAGGGTTCCTCGTCTTCAAGAAATTAATATATATTCTTTTTACGTGCTGGGTCAAAGAATGGTATGTCGTAACATAGATAGCATCATTTGACAATATAGCTAGTGAAAAAGTTTGCCCACCATGCATGCATCCACATCATCTATGGAGACAGCGAGATCCTAACACTTTTCCTGCTTGTTTTCCTTTTTAACAGCTTTTGAGCGTGACCTTCAGCAGTGGGGAGATTACTCCAATGGATTATTGGAACGAATTGTTGCCTACAACGCCCATGCCATATTCTCTTAAAGCCTTTTTGACATCTGGCCATTCTGTGTTTTCCAAAGGTGATACACTTTAGTATCTTCACTATCGTCACAAAAGTGGCCTAATGCAGTGACAGAAAGGGGCTTGTTGGGTCAAATAAAATTTTAAAACGAATAACCACTTTCAAAATAGTAAAAGAAACAGTGTCTATATACAAAGCTACACAATATATATATATATATATATATATATATATATATATATATATATATATATATATATATATATATATATATATATATATATAGTCACTAGAATATGAAAACTAATGTGTGACCCACAATTTTCATGAATTTTTTATTCTTTTATCTTGAATCTAACCGTGCGGATGTGATCTAAATACTTGGTTTTATAAGAACACACTCTTGAATCATCCGATTTCGATGCAGAAATGAGATTTTTTTAAGGCTTTAATATCAATGACTCATATTCTTCATAAATATTAAAGCATTCAAAAATCATATTTTTTCATTGAAAATACACTATCCAATGGTTGATTCCTAGCAAATTCATCAAGCCAAGCACATCAACATGGTTGGATTTGTAAAAAAAGTGTTTGAAATGCCCATATTTCCAGTTCTCATATTCTAGTGATACTCTCTCTCTCTCTCTCTCTCTCTCTATATATATATATATATATATATATATATATATATATATATATATATATATGTGTGTGTGTGTGTGTGTGTGTTCAAAGAAATATCTAAAATCTATAACTAATAATAATCAGACGGCTTTTCTCTTGCAGTTCTTTAGTGTTTTAACAATCAAATCTTATATATTTATTCTTTATAATTTATTTAATAATGAATATGCTTTAAATGAAGATTTTAAAGCATCCGGACATGTTTCTCAAAAAATGAAAAACAGTGGCCCACAATAGAATTTAAATTTTAAAATTCAAAGTATTGTGAGTTGAAAATTTTTGCTCTTTAAAAAATACTTGTAAATATCAAAATTCTAACATAAAACATGTTGCTTATAAATAAATGAAAACAAATGAATCTATAAAGTCTAATGAATGAAAAAAACAATTATTTGATAAAGAAAAGCCCTCCAATCATGATTTGTTGTAGATTTTTTAACTTTCTTTGGTTGGACGGCCGCCCAATGGCCCCACCTCCGCCACCCCCCCCCCCCCCCCCCCACACACACACACACACACACACATATATATATATATATATATATATATATATATATATATATATATATATATATAATTTGATTGTTCCATTATCAAGTTTTTAGTGCAACAAAAGTAGTTGAGTTTTGATCTCTCTAAGAAGATTGATACACGCACACACAGAGAGTGCCAAGCTTACACAAATCTAAAAGGTGGGCAAGGAGATTTTTTTATTCTTTAGTATCTGTCCATCCAAGGAAAATTGATGGGATTCATGCTGTTCTTAACCGTACGTTAATCTTTTGGTTGTGGGATAAAAGGAATTCGTTAGGAAGTGTACCAAATGCAAAAAATCTCAGTGAGGTGTGCAGGCAACTACATATGGAATGCTGGTGCAGAGCAAAGTAAATGAGTGCATAAAGTTATGTGGCAGTGATGAGGGTGTGTGTCATTGGATATATATATATATATATATATATATATATATATATATATATATATATATAAACTACAAACATATGAGAGCTACTATGTGACTTGATCAATTCCAACACTTTTTTTGCAAATCTGTCCATGCAGATGTGTTGGACATGGTAAATTTGCAAAGAATTCACTGTTGGTTCATGTATTTTTTATAAAAATCGATGATGTTTTGATGATTGAATATTTATAAAAGTTTTGACCCATTGATTTTAAAGTCTTAAAAATCCTGTTTGTGCATTGTAATTGGATGATTCAAGAAATGGTTCCTATAAAAACATGCATATAGATCACATCAGCACAACTATATTCAAGAGAAAAGAACAAAAAACCCATAAAAATCTTGGTTCCTACGGTAGTACACACACACACACACACACACACACATATATATATATATATCCAACTGACAGAAGGTCCATATTAGACAACCAAGGATGATTGGATCGTGTTTCTTGTCTAACGATTGAGTTTTTCATCATTCATACTCTACATATTGAACTTTTTATCATTTTTTTTGTAATTCACATGTTTATTATGATTTTTCAATATTTAGACGTGTTTCTCAATTTAATAAAAATCTAGCAGCCCACAATACTTTGTATTGTAAAATTAATTTTGATTTCATTGTTAGCCTCATTGTTTCTCACATTTCAAAAAACATATCTACATGTAAAAATCTTCTTGTAAAGCATATAACTTATGAAATAAAATTACAATTAAATATTTATAGGATCTAATAGTTAAAACATTCAAATATTGCAGAAAAGGAGGTATCCGAATATCATTAACTATAAATGTTGGACTTCCGCTGGATAGACCCTTATATATTTGAAATATATTGGCTACGATTATGGGTTCCGAACCTCCTTGCTGAAAATCATAGTAAAAATAGTAATGAATTTTTAGCAAGGTCAAAATAGTAAAAATCTAAACCTATGGATGTTTTTAGCAAGGTCAAAATAGTAAAAATTAATCCTTTGAATATATTTTTTGATATAAGAATATTATTTTCTGAAAACTGAAATTTTATCACATTGTAGACTGTTGAATTTTCTTCACTCAGAAAATCCAATCCACACATCGTGGAAACATAATCTAAAGGTCAGTTTTCACTAAACCAGACGTGGATTACATTTGAAAGGTGGCATGTGAAAAAGGATAAAAAATAAAAAAAATAGATCTTTTCAATTGTGGATTTAGAACCATGAGTGTATCAAACATTATGATCTCTCTCTCTCTCTCTCTCTCACACACACACATATATATATAAACAAACCATGAACATATCAATGAGGACAGATTGAATGGAAACAACTTGCACTTGTGGTTTTTCAACTAGATTTTATATACACTAGACAATAGCCAGTATATGTCTTAGCCAGTATCAGTGGCGTAGCTAGGATTCATGTGAGGGGGGGCAAACAGGGGTGTAACAAAATAAAAAAAATTGGTGTTATAGTCGGGGATTCGGGGGCAGCGCCCCCGATTTTTTTTTTTTGAGATAAAATAAAAAATGGCTACAATTATTAATAAAAATCTATTTCATATGGACAAATCAAACTATTTGCTGCAGTCAGGGCTGGGCTAGGACTGGACTGGACTGGGCTAAAAAAATGGATAAAAATCTATTTCATATGGAATCAGGGCTGGCTAGGACTGGGCTTTAACAAAAAAAAAAATTAACTGTTTCGGGAACTCCGCCTCTGGCCAGTATATGTCTACAGGCTTTGTGCTTCGGTGACAAAATCATCAACTTGAGTATACTTCAATAAAATCACAGCCCACCTATATACCACCAATTTCTGGTCATGGACCAAAAATAAAGGATAGTGGTTTTTCTTGTTGATATCTCTAAACACATGCTGATGATTTGATTTTAGGCTTGGTTTTCATCATTACGCTTTGTCTAAAACTACTAATCTAGAATATGTGCCATGATTTTGCTAAAAAATAGTGTTTCTTCAGACGACGGTAAGGACTGCGCACATTATCATAATTATCAGAGGGGTACAACTAAAGATGAGCTAAAGAACAACCGTGATGTTGGTTTCCTCTTCTTGAAAACAAATTTGAAGTCGGGCAGCAAGACTAAGAAGATGGACTTTGTAGAGAGAGAGAGAGAAGGCAGCGGCTGGCCTACTTTCTTGCCTCGCAAAGCAGCAGAAGCCATTCCCTTCTCAACGTCCAAGCTTGGAGACATCTTGGGATACTTCTCAATAGACCCCACCTCTGTTGTGGCTTCAGCCATGAAGAAAACACTTGAGAGTTGCGAAATGCCACCTAATAAAGGGGAGACTAGCTACTGTACTACATCCTTAGAATCCATGATCGACTTTGCCATCTCCCAACTCAAAACCCATGAAGTTCAGTTATTGGCCACCTCAATTGTCAACAAAGAGAAGACAGAACCCAAAAGTCGTGTATATACAATCCAAACTGGTATGGTTGAGTTGCCCACTGAACATGCAGTGGTGTGCCACCGCATGCCTTATCCTTATGCTGTGTTCGCCTGCCACAAGACTACCACCACTAAATCTTATATTGTTCCATTGGTTGCTGAGGAAGATGGCACCAAAGTGAATGCAGTGGCTGTGTGCCATATTGACACATCATCATGGAACCCAAATCATGCCGCTATGCTCGCACTAAGCATTAAGCCTGGAACTCCTGTTTGTCACTTTCTTCATCATGGTCATTATGCGTGGGTTCCCAACTCTGGGTCTTAGAGAACCAGCATGCATGCATCTCCTAGCTTTTTAGTGCTTAATGTGTTTTTGCTTTGCCAGTTGAACCAATAATGCCCACTATGTAAGGACAAAATCTGGTCCGTACTGTATGCTTTTTATTTTTTTCCTGTTTGTTAGAAGTGTCGTTCTTAGATATGAAGGCAATGTATGAATGAATAATGCAGCTAGGGATCATGTTAATAAAAGCACAAGTTTGTGATTGTAACCAAGTGGCTAATTTTACCCAAAACAAAATAAAGTTTGCTCCCCTTTGAATCTTCTATATAGCAGCGCAGTCCTATAATGCTTAGGTGGGCCTCTGCCAGAATGCCTAAAGACTAAAAGCTAATTGTCGAGCTTTCTAATGCTTTGCATCTTGGTTGCAATTGCAAGTCTCTCAAACAGTACAAGTTGCATGACCCAATCCTACCAAATATTAGAACTGCCTCCTTTCTTAATGACTCAGAGCATTATGGCTTTCTCCACTACAAAATAAAAGGCACGTCAAAAATGAAAACAGAAAAATAGTCAAGTGCATTTCTTTCTTCAATCATTCATTTGATAGGAATGATTCAAAATCTAATTATTTGGTTCCTGGGGGATTGACAAGAAAACTTCTAAGTTTTGAAAACGAGATATCCATTTGTTTTACTATAAACGTATTTTTTCCAATTGAGACATCCAAAGAAATCCTTGTTGGACTTATTGGATCCTTAGCTATTCATGCAAGGATTGGTGATTGGGGTTCATAGAGGGCTTGCATTATGAAACATCAGAGAGATCAAAAGAGGAACAGATCGTCTCTTTATCACCCTTTAGAGATTTATACATTGGCTAACTAATGGACTAATACTCTAGCCAAATCTTGAGACAAGGAAAGAATGAGTCACGTGCAAAGTGTAGTAGCCATATATTTTACTATCTTCTATGCCATTTTTGAGCGATGGAAATGCATTTGAAATCATGATGCTAGAGTAAGCATGCCACCACGCTGGCACTAGGCAAGCCTAGAACTCTTGTTTGCCACATCCTTTCCCATGATCATTATATGTATAGGTTCCCAACCCTAGGTGCTTGAGAAACCCACATTCAAGTATCCCCTTGCTTTTGTCCACAAGGGCTCCATACCTAGTTAGGTGGGTCAGCTAAGACATTCAAGTTGAGTGACATCAAGAGTTTGATACTTGAGGTGCATGTCCTTTGGCTTAAAGATGAAGCAACATGCTCACCTATGGGCAAGGGGAGCAATCTCGGGGTTTTAACCACTTCAGAATGGGCCATGAATATGATAAAGCTTTAATCTCTCCTGAGCCCCACCACTTGAACCAGGCTTTTCCCTTACTAAATATTAAAAAAAGTGTCTCATATTTTTTAGTGGTTAGCATGTTTTTGTTTTGCAAATTGAAGCAGTAGTGCTTGTAACAGTCAAACCTTTATCTGTATTTCATCCTTGATATTTTATCTATTAAGCCAGATCTGGATTCATACACACATGGCGAGGAGTAGGAAATTTGGCCAGCAATTTCCTCATAAGCTGAGAGATCAAATATCTTAGAAGACAAGGAATTCAATTGTATTAAGAAACCTTCCAATATTGAGAAACTATGTAGCTGGGATTTTAAGGTTGGGAAACTATGTAATTGGGTTTCTAATGTGAGAAGTCTTTCAATTGTACTAGGATAGAAAAGTAATACAATAATAACGCCTATCTCTTAAGAAAGAGAGAGTGGTCCTTATCTGTGGATGTAGGCGGTCTAACCATGTAAAATTGTTTTCTCTGGCTGTGCTTGTGTTTTTTGTATGGTTTGATACTTGATATTTTACCATGGTATCAGATCCATGAGCACATGAACAACGATATTATAAGGAGGTGAATTAGTTCTGTTGGCGTTAGATCAAGAGTAAAAACTTTCTGGTCGTGAGGTGGTGTGTTCAGTTCAGTTCTCCATTGCTGCTATGTTGTCATCTGCATGCAAGTCGTTAGGTGGTGTGTTCAGTTCAGTTCTCCATTGCTGCTATGTTGTCATCTGCATGCAAGTCGTTAGGTGGTGTTCAATCCTATATTATTGCTGCTATTCTGATGTTTAGGTGTGTCGTAGGTGGTCTTTTGTTGTCCTTTGCAAGACATAAAAGCTGGGTGGTGTTGTCCTCTTAGGTAGGTGGTTCAGTTCAATTCTGGTGATGCTATCATTTGCAGGACATAATAGGTGAGACGTAGGTGGTTCAGTTCACTCCTGCGGTTGTCATTTGCAGAACGTGTGCCAAATCCCATTTTCTTGTGTGTCATAATGTTGGATCAGTCTGGAGTAGTAGTAGACGTAATCTTTGCATAAGTTGTGGATGTGTTTACAAGTTGAGTCATGGTTTGCGAATCTGATTCTTTAGCTGGATTGTGTGTGAATTGTGTGAATGCATATGTTGGTAGCTGGTGATTGATTGTTGTGCTTGAGTGGTTAGCTTTATTAAGATGGCATCTTCGTCAAGTCAATTTTTGCTCCCTCGTTCTATATCAGGAAATCCAGTGGAATGTCTTATTTATTTGTGTGTCAATCAAGCTTGATTATCTATTATGGTAGTCACAAATAAAATAAGTTATATATAGCCAAGGTTTGATTAAATTTGTCTATGAATCTTTTTTTGCACACAATCAATATTTAAGTGATCAATCCATTAATATAGAGCTGAAAAAAGACCAACTTGCATTGTCTGTGCAAGCATATTTATTTTTGAATGTGTATATCGAAGTTTATTCATCTTGAATGCAAAAAAAATGAATGCATGAGCAAATTCATTTTGAAATGAACAGGCAAATGAATGAAATAAATAAATATATCAACTGGTTTACTTTTAAATGAGTGAATTTTTTAAACAAGTTCATTTTAAAAGGAATAAATATATATTAAGATTCATTATTAAATGAATGTACGAGCAAGTTACAGGTGAAAAAAAAAATAGTAAAAAAAACTATCATTAGCATTAAAAAAAAGCACAAAAAAAGATAAATTTTTGCACTAAAAAAGCACTACAAATTTTAGCACCAGAAAAAACAAATTTTTTGCACTATTTTAGCATTAGAAAAGGCATTTTTAGTATTTTTTTAGAACAAAAAAAAGGCTTTTTGTGTTATTTTTGTGCCACACTCAAAATTTTTAGCTTATAAAAATTTAGCAAAATTTAAAACTTTTCTAAACCAATTAATTTTTTTTCAAAAATAAATTGAAATTTCAGCAAAAAGGTAAAAGGCCTAATGCTAAAAAAATCTTGAGCCACTGGCCAAGTATCTTACTAAGATAATTGGGTCACCAAATAGATTTGACTTTAGGTCCCAATCTCCAAATATCCATGGCATTTAACCCATAAATACTTTTCAAAGGTTACATATCAAACTCACATTCAAAATGTAACGTCTATGTCAACATCAAAATAGGCCCAAAAGGTGAAACAACAAGGAAAAATCTTCAAACGTTATCGTGCTATCGCCTACTGCAGCTAAGCTGCATCCCATGGAATGGAGTTAGACTTGTGAAAGTCTGGTAGGTATAATGATCACTATCCATAATTACAAAAAATGATTCGGGTAAGCAAAAGATTGAAGTATGCAATATTAAACAGAATAGTCAATAATATCAATTCAACTATACAATTATCATTTTTAGATATGCTATAAGGGAGACAAACAATGTCATGCAAAGAGATTCACAAGCAACACAAACCACAAATTTATTCATTGTTTTGAATATTAGGGCATGATTTCATTTCAATTATAGTGTTTTTTTTCAAAAGGTCTTTGTTTCGATATTAGGCTACCTGTAGGTACGCAGGCAGCTTAGACCCCAGTAGCTATCTGACTTCACTCCTATGGGAATGGCTAATCAACCAAGAGACTCTCCATAAATTGAGGTAAGTTGCAACTTGACCTTCTGCAGAAGTACATGTGGTTGTGTCGCCTAAGACTCATCGGGAGACTAGCCCTCTAACTCACCATTGACTGAGGACCAAGGGGACACATCACTTCCAGACTAATGTCACTAGGGATTATACCTACTGCCCTTTTCAAGGTAACCCTTTTCAAGGTAAGGCTTGAATACCCTTTTTAGGGTAGTGATTCATATGTACCCACCCATTCAAACCCATAAGTCATCTCACCTGTGAGAGCAAGTTAGAGTGTGTATGTGATCTAAGTGTACCATTTCATATGGGTCATTATAACCACATGCTCCTTTAGAGCACCAATGCAGCTCTCGAACGCCACATAACACATTATTGCTTCACATACCATGCTTGCTCCTTATCACAACATTCAGAGTATACCTCACTTATGCATATGTCAAGAGTTCATACAATATGCAAACTATATCAGTGCAAACTATATCAGGTACCATTTTGGCCAAATTCATTTCATAGCTTGGGGGCAAGCATAACGATCTGCACCCATATATGACCCTTATACAAGCCTGAAAAAGGCATCAAGAATTCATGATTTCATATATCACAAAAACATCAATATTTGACGGTCTATATACATGTGTCTGATAATGTATATGCATATACAAAATAATATTTGACAGTTCATATACATGTAAAACTGCTACCTATGTGATAATTTATATACAAGTCCTATGTGAAAGTTTATATAACTAAACAAAACAACAATATTTGATAGTTCATGTACATGCGAAAATGTTGTCTATCTGACAGTTTACATATACACAAAACAACAATATTTGACAGCTTATGCAACAATTTATATACATGACAAAACAACAATATTTGACAGTGAATATTGTCCACGTGACAGTTTATATTCATACACAAAACAACAATATTTGATAGTCCATTGCTAGGTATGTGACAATTTATATACATATGAAACTCTTGCCAAAGTGACAGTTTGAATACCTACACAAAACAATAATATCCATAAACATATGAAATTGCTGCCTAAATGACAGTTTGAATGCATACACAAAATAATAATATCCATATACATATGAAATTGCTGCCTACGTGACAATCCAATTTCATGTGAGTAACCCATTTACGACAGTCTATGTGAGTAAAACCCATCTATAGCAATCTATTGCAGGTGAGTAGAACACATCTATAAAAATCTATTGCAGATGAATAGAACCCATTTGTGATAAAAAAACACACAGAGATGAAACCCATTTATGATAGTCCATTTTCATATCCTTAAAAACACAGATGAATCCCATTTATGACAGCCTATTTGCAGATGCTTAAAAACACAGATACAACCCATTTAGAAAAGCCTATTTGCATATGCTTAAAAACACATATGAAACCCATTTAGGACAACCTATTAAAATGAACAGTTATACAACTTCAACCATGCTCAAATATGCATTTTAATATGAACAATTCATGTACCACAACAAACATGCATAGTCAGCCCCTCATTGAACCATCCACATACAAATATTAAAATAGGCATAAAGCAACCTTTTAATAAAAAATTTACATATAACATTAAAATAGTCCATCATCATCATGAATTTTGCTAAATCTAGCAATTACAAGACAATAATGCAAACAACTTAAATACAAACAGTGAAACAAATCTAAACCATTCACGCATAAGAGTCCACATATACCAAGCAATCGATGCATAATAGTCCATGATTATATATGCAAGAACCCTTGTATGATAGCTCAAATTCATGGGAATAAACCCACAGATGGCAGCCCATATACGATATCAGTGTATAGATATCACTCTATACATGTATATGAGTTGATTCTGCAAAATGCATGGGTGATCATAGTGAAATCCTACTTTCGCAGTCAATGAAATAGTATGGTCTTATGGTTCTGAAAAAGGGTGTATGCGGCAAAACTACCGTCTTTGAAAGGTAGCGCGTCCCACTAACAGAGCTGCAACAATGATGAAAGAGGCCACTCTCATTAGTGACTTGGGCACAAACTTCCGAACAATGGGGTCTGCTGGCCATAGGTGAACACCCCTTACAGTTCAGCACAATAGGAGAGCAGGAGCCTTGCTCACGGCAATGCTGCAAAATGCCCAAGAAAGAGGGGGGTTCGGGGTCGATTATTTAGGGAATTAAGGAAAAGGGGCAAAACCAAATCCCCCCCATGGTGCTGGCATGGTGGTTCTATCATGATCCACATGTGGTGTTGCTGACATGGTGGTGGTGGTACCACCATGGTATACTGTGCACACCGAGAAGGGGGCACCCTACGGGTTGCCACCATGAACCAGATAAAAAAATAAAACAAAGAAAGACCGAAAAGAAAAATAAAATGAAGGAGAAGCACATCGGATGGTCAGAGGGGAATAGTTGCAGGGGCAATCATCTAACCTAGGAGGGCAGGCTTGGCAAGCGGGGAAGGAGAGCAATGATCTGTTGTCCTTCCATTGCCAAGATAGGGAGGTGCACACTGCTCTGTGAAACCAGCCTCACGTGGTTCCCTCCTCTCTAAGAACCAGCCTAGCCCAACCTTTTAACAAGGCACACTGACTCACTCCTGGCTTGGAACAGGGCAGACGTAACGCGTCGCTCCTACCCACCAAGCTTTGTCCAACATGTGCGTCCAGACCACCCGTTGTGCCCCCACTCGGGTTTCAAGCTCGCGCCTATGGCTTCCGCAACTCAGGTAGACTGCAGGGAAGAGAGAAAGTGCATGGACGAGAGGGTTTCAAAAGTAAGAGAGTGCATGCAACAAAATGGGAAATGGGAGGGGGTTTCTTATATAAGGCAAAAAGAGGTATGGGCATCATGGTCGTTTAATCATGGGGGTTAAAGGGTAATTTTTGTAGGGTTTTAAATGTTGCAAATTATGGAAGCGGATAAGGTCATGCTGAACATGAGCGTTTTTGCTCATGCTGACATCATGGCCATCCGATCTGCATTTTAAAAAACTCAAAAGTCAACAAAACCACGTGTCATTCATCCAAAATGCAAACAGACGGCCACGAAGTCTGCATGAGCAAAAACGCTCATGTTCAACATGACCTGATCTGCGCCCGCAAATTATGGCTGCTGGGGAGAGGTCTTAAATGCAATATAATGCGTGTTTGTGGCGGTGATGACTTCATTTTGGGTTGGATCCCTATGGGTCCAAACCCAAACCCACAATACACAGTGTTAAACACGTGAGTTGGTTTTTTGGTTAGATTGGGTTGGGTTCACTTGGATCCAACTCAATCTACTACATTAAAACCCATATAGTATGGATTAATTGGTTTGGGTTGGATCCATTCGGATCCAACTCAATCCACTACGTTAATTATATAGTATTTGTATGGGTTTGGTTGGACTTGGATCTAAATCCAATCCACTCAAACCGTATCCAATTTGCTAAATTCCAATTGATATATATATATATATATTGGGATTGAGTTGGGTCCAACTCCAATCTAATATATTTTATCGTTATCTTTGTGATTCGGATTTGGATTTGAATCCAAATCTCACTCAACTTATCCAACTTTAAGAAGCCAAGTGGATGAGTTTCTTTAAACCAGATCCAAATCCGGTCTAGATCTTGTTAGGGTCCCAACTCCATTTTGGGTCTATTCTGGATGGGGTTGTCAACCCAGATAGAACTCCAATAATATTAAAATAATATTTAAAGTACCCCTTGTCAACTGGGTATTTTTCTTGAGAATTCCCTGATATATAGATATTTTAATATAATATCCGCTACTCATGTAGACAAGGTTTTGAACAAAACATCCCATAGGATGTACTGAAAATTTTCAGATATTACAATTTTAGAGCCCATAAAAACCCTTGCACTTTACTGGAGACAATTTAGTATCACTAAAAGTTTGATTTCTTATAGTGAATACAATTTATAAAACATAATTTTGTATGGTTAATTCAAGAAACATAAATATGGTTAATTAGCAACCAATTAAGTATTGTTGCAAGTGAATAGTAATAAATAGAAAATAAGTCTCTTTTTTGATTAATTAGGAGCCAATATAAAAGATTTTAGGCATAAAAACATATGATAACATAAACACAAAGCTGACACTTTCGTAAAATGTGCAATATCAATCAATTTATTGATATAAAAAATTGGATCACCACGTGCCTTTCTTCTCTTTGTTTTTTGAAAGACAAGAGATGGGGTGGCTTTGTATCCCTTTGTTTTTCCCTTTTTTTTATTATATATTTGTATTTTGTTAGATAAAGGAAAAAAAGGTCATCAAGTACCTCACTCTTGAAAGACAGGGGAAGGATCATTGGAAGGAAACCCCCATTCATGCTCAGGCCAGATGAGTTGTAGAGTGGCGTTGAGTAGCAGAACGGATAGAGGCCATACTTGGGTTGAACAATTTTGGGGTAGGTTTTTGGATTTTTTTGTTAAGAGAAGAATGGGCAAATGATAATGGGTTTAAGAATAAATCCATATCCACCGTGCATGGAGAGTAGCCCTCTCTCCACGCTTGTAAAATCCCCTCCCATTGTTGCATTATTCACACTACTAAAAGCCCTTGATAAAAAAATAGGGGCTTTTAAATTTTTTTAGCTTTTTAAATGTTTTATTGAAAATTTCATGAAAAAAAATATGAGATTTTAAACATAGGCATTTTTTTAAAATGTGAAAATGCAGCAAAATTATTTTTCATGAGAAATCGAAAATCTCACTGACATTTGTGACTATGATTGAAAAAGTGTGAATCCGGGTTCCTCACATTTATTAAAATGGCTTGTATTGGCTATCTCTTGCTAAACCTTTTTATTAATGCAATTTTAAACATTTTCAGTAAATTTCTAGCAAGAAACGTGCACCTGTGGGTTTGAAACTTATGTGTCCCTTTAACTTGGTGACATTTGCAAGTCACCCCTACCAGTTGGATGGAGCCCTATTGTCCTTTCTAAAAATAGTGATACAAGCACTACAAGAAATAACATCATTATTGGCACTAGTGCACTAGTAAAAGATCACTTTCATTGGTGCATCCCCCCTAAGCAAAATAGCATCAATGAAAAGTGAGTTATACTGGCAGAAGTTGTACTGCACCAATATAAAAAAAAATCTGGAGCACATGAAAATTGTGCCAAAAAATTGTTTTTTCTAGCACAACAAATAAACATGCTAGTAAAATTTTTTTTTTTTTGCACAAAAAAAGTGTGACGATAAAAAGACATGAAACTTAAAAAATCAAAGCCAAAGATGCTCCCCCCCCCCTCTCTCTCTCTCCCTCTTTCTCTTGTTCTCTCTGTTTTCATCAGCCAACAATACACCCTCTCTCCTTCTCTCTATGTTCTTCCTCTCCCCCACTACTATCGACTACCTATCCTCCACTGCTCCCTCTCACCATTGTGGACTGCCTATCCTCCACCACACCCTCTCTTCCTCTCAACACCACACCCTCTATCTCCCTCTCACCATCGTTGATCACTTGTCTTCTACCACCATTGACATTGTCTCTGTGTTCACTGGCCACCACCACCACCACTGGCACCTTATTTGATTTCTTGCCACCACTACTCACCCAAGGTATATTTTTTTTTTTTGCATTTTATAATTTTAGGAGTTTGGTATTTTAATTACTAATTTTATAATTTATTTAGTGAATGCATGCTAAATCTGATTTTTTACTCGTGTATGATTTAGATTCAAGGGTTTTATATTTTAATTGCTAATTTTATAATTTATTTAGTGAATGCATGCTAAATCTGATTTTGTTCTCATTTATTATTTAAAGTTCAAAGATTTTACATTTTCATTGCTAATTTCGTATGCATACTAAATTTGTTTTTTTCTCATATATGGTTCAAATTTTAAGGGTTTTGCATTTTGATTGCAAATTTTGTTAATTATTAAGTGAATGCATGCTAAATCTCATTTTTTCTAATATATGATTTAGATTTTAAGGGTTTTGAATTTTAATTCTTAATTGTATAATTTATTTTGTGAATGCATGCTAATTTTATTTTTTTCTTATATATGATTTAGAATTTAAGGGTTTTACATTTTAATTTATAAATTTGTAATATATTTAGTGAATACAAGTTAATTTTTTTTCTCATGTATGATTTAAATTTTGAAGGTTTTGTATTATAATTCTTAATTTTGTTATTTATTGAGTGGATGCATGCTAAAACTGATTTTATTCTCGCATATGATTTAGATTTTAAGGGTTTTACATTTTAATTATTAATTACGTAATTTATTAAGGTAATGCATGCTAAATTTATAGATTTTTTTTATCTATAATTTAGATTTTATGGGTTTTGCATTTTAGTTGTTAATTATGCAATATATTTAATGAATGCATGCTAAATCTATTTTTTTTATATAATTTAGAATTTAAGGATATTTAGTGAATATATGCTAAATCTTTTTTTTTTCTTATATATGATTTAGATTTTAGGGGTTTTGTATTTTAATTTTTAATTTTTAATTTTATAATTTATTTAGTGAATGTATGCTATATTTGTTTTTTTTTTCTTATACATGATTTAGATTTTAGGTGTTTTGCACTTTAATTCCTAATTTTATAATATATTTAGTGAATACATGCTAAATCTATTTTTTTCTTATATATTATTTAGACTTTCAGGGTTTTGCATTTTAATTCATAATTTTATTATTTATTGAGTGAATGCATGATAAATCTTATTTATTTTCTCATATATAATTTTGATTTTTGGGGTTTCATATTTTTATTCTTAATTATGCAATTTATTCATTGAATACATGCTCAATATATATATATATATATATATATATATATATATATATATATATATATATATATTTATTTATTTATTTATTTATTTATATATGATTTAAATTTTATAAGTTTTGTATTTTAATTACTATTTTTATAATATATTTAGTGAATACATGCTAAATCTTTTTTTTCTATATGATTTAGAATTTAGAAGTTTTATATTTTAATTATTAATTTTGTATTCTATTTAGTGAATGCATGCTAAATCTGTTTTTTTTTCTTATATATGATTTAGATTTCAGGGATTTTGTATTTTAATTCTTAATTTTGTAATTCATTTAGTGAATGCATGCTAAATTTGTTATTTTTTTATATATGATTTAAATTTTAGGGATTTTATATTTTAATTTCTAATTTTATAAGCAATTTAGTGAATGCATGCTAAATATATTTTTTCCCTTGTATGATTTAGATTTTAAGAGATTTGCATTGCTTTTTTTAATTTTCTTATTTATTTAGTGAATTCATGTTAAATATGATTTTTCATCGTATATGATTTAGATTTGATAGTTTTTTTAATTTTAATTCTTAATTATATAATTTATACAATAAGTACATGTTAAATCTATGGGTTTTTTTCTGATATGAAACTTATATGTGATTTAGATTTTATGGGTTTTGTATTTTAATTTATAATTTTGTAATATATTTAGTGAATGCATACTAAATAGTTTTTTCTTAGAATTAGAATTTAAGGTTTTTATATTTTAATTATAATATATAATTTAGATTTTAAGAGGTTTTTATTTTAATTCTTAATTGTGTAATTTATTCAATAAATGCATGCTAAATTTATGAGTTTTTTTGTATATATGATTTAGATTTTATGTGTTTTGCATTTTAATTGCTAATTTTGTAATATATTGAGTGAATGTATGTTAAATCTATTTTTTTTCTTATATATCATTTAGATTTTAACTTGTTATTCAATTTTCAACATATGCAAAATCTTAGACTAGTACCATAACAAACTTTGATGCTGGAATCTGAAACACTTGTTGAGTCATTAAGTATTTCCTATGTCATATTGACAATGTAATATTATTTATGATAACTAACAAATTATCAACGCATATTTTTTCAATGCAGTAGCTACGAGGACAAAAGGACATATACATGCTTTGGTTACTTTAGGTTTTCGCCCAAAATAGAAGCATAAGGTTGTCGCTAGTAAGTATGGACAACCAATAGGGGGAGAGGCACAATACCTTGGTAGCTTAATAGGAACCATTGCAGATGATCATTGTTAGACACCTTTACATATTTTTACCTAGAGTGCATTACCAAATTCTTACAAGGAGGATGCTTGGGCTTTAGTTATGGTGTGTATATTTCTTATATATATACTTTGTAATTGATTTGATCATTAGCATTAATTTCTATATCAATAAGTAAGATACATTAATGTTAATATATGAAATTCTGAAGATGATAAAAGGATGGATGGTGAAGGAATACGCTAGAGCCTAGAAAAACTTAAGGTTCGAGCATAGGATTTTCTACCTGCACCATGTTCTCAATATATGAGATCACAATCAAGTCGACCTATCCAAATTCCAAGCAAAAGGGTTCCTGCAAAACTGGTACTTGCACTTAAGAAAAGTGACACACGAATCTCTGTAAATAAGTTCCCACCCCACTTTTCGATATAGCTAAGATTCATTTCAAAGAATGATTTAATACACAAGCCTCCTCTATCTGTGGGAAGGGTCACCTTTTTCCACCTAACTTTGCAAATCCGACGTTTCACTAAACAAAAATTGATGTAGTGAACAAGAGGATTGCTCTTAACCCCATAGAAATAGGCACCCTAATGCAACTACGAAACTTTAAACTATGAAAAATAAATGAAATATAGGCAAAATAACAAAGATCTTTCATAATTCATTCATCTCCCCCCATCTTTCTATCTCTACAATGAATATATATAATAAAGAGAGGAAAACCCTAGAAACCCTAACTCTACTAAAGATCTAAGATTAGATCCAATCTAAAACTATGATTCAAACATGACTCAAGAACCAATATAGATCTGAGATAGATCCACTATAAAATAAAATCCAAATCGAGATCCAAATTAAATAAATACAAAAAACCAAATAATAAAAAATAGATAAGAATGGACCTTGTAGACCCACTAGTGTCTCTCTCCCACTCTTGCATCATTCTTTTCGAGTTAAAGAAGACTTTCCCCCATGTTTAGATCTCACTTGCACTTTTTTTATAATTTTGTTCTACCTTGTGGATTATAGGCTCACAATATAGAACTAGGTCTCGATGATGCTCTATCAATTGAACTAACCAAACAAGATTTACCCGAACATGTATACTAAAATGAGGAACATTCTTTACAAACCAACCAAAGTCACGTAAGACGCCTCCAAAGTAGAATGGGTCAATTGGATCTAGAGCAGATGGCTAAGACAAAAGTTGGACCCACTCTCAAGGAACCTCATCCATAGCTATTTGTGAAAGCTTATATTGATTCAGTTTGAGCAAGTCTAAGCTCTTAAATGGGCTTGAGTTGTGAAATATGGATATAAGATGATTTGAGGTATGGTTACTAAAGTTTAGATCCTGACTAGTTTTGGGTATAAAAGGGTTTTGGAGAGGTTCAATTTGGATGCTAGGCATGGCTTGAGGTGGCTCTAAGATTTGGTATGAATAGTTATTTAGGTTTGGGTTTTGGTAGTGTGGATAAAGAGTTTTGTTAAGATCCTATTAAATCATGACCAAATTGGGTTGATTATGAGTCATCGGACCGGATTAAGGTAGGGCAGAGCCTTGATTGAGTTTGAGGGATAATAGGTATGGTCCAGGTCCATAAAGTGGTTGGTCTAGTTTTGACCCAGTCCAAAATTAAGCTAGATCTTCGTCCAGGCTTGATTAGTACAAATTTGGGTATGTTCGACATAAATGAGACCATAATATTGGATTTGATCCTGATAAAAACTCATACCAGACCCGACCTCAGGAGGTAGAATTTGGGCATATGAACCAGGCCCAAACCCATTTGAAACTTGTTTGGGGCCTCAGAACCAGCCTATATACCATATAGGGGGCACACCAGTTTGCCCACCCAATTCAACAGGTGGAACCCTCCCACCTGACTCAAATGGGAGAACCCCACCCACGTTCAGGCATCAAAGGGTATCCCCCACCAGAATTGTGAGGGCTCGAGGGGGTGCCACAACTGGTGGCCAAGCCTTCCATCTGCCATTACTGTTCAGCATGTGGTGGCTCAATGATGGCTTGGCCACCACGCCACACTAAAAAAGAAAGGGGAAACAAGTGGTTGTCTCTTGGTGCCACACTAAAAAAGAAAGGGGAAACCACTACTAGTTGTTCCAACCTGAATTTTTGACAGCTAAGAGGTGTCCCAGTCCAGCACGGGTGGTTGTCTATTGGCGGTGGTACCTTGGAGAAACAACTGAGCGAGCTGGTGGGTGGTCTGTGATGAAACAAACACGAGGACTTTTATGGGCCTCTTGATGGCTTCTCCAACAAGGTCTGCGTAGGGTGCGACTGCATCGACAGTGGCTTCATTCATGTTATGGATGCTCCCTAGGCTGGAACAAGCCCATACCACACTCAGGATTTTGTCGAGCAGATAGGTGGTTCCAGTCACCAAGGGTGCCTCAACCCTAGGTGGACAGTCTCTCGATTATAAATTGGGCATGCCTCGAACAAGATCTTTGCTTTCTTCTTTCCATGTTGTAACCAGAATTTGATTTGTCATCTGGTTATGAATATTTGTGATTCTTTAATCAAACTCGACAAATATTTTCTCTATCACTCAATTGTGTAATCATTAAGAGTAGCCTTCTTGCATGAGTGCAAGGAGATCCTTTATCTCATTAACAGCCTTATTTGGTTCATGTCAATCAGCTTCGAGGCACTCCAAATGTGCTTGATGTTCTTTTATGAATCTTTATTTGATCTTACAAAATTTGTTGGGATTATGCCCTCAAATCGTTCATTCAAATGAATATAGGTGAATCATCCTTTTTCCATAATAAGATTTTCTCTCAAACTTCACAATAAAGCGATGATCGAGAGTAAACTATGATCCAAACATGACTCAAGAACCAATATGGATTTGAGATGGATCCACTATGACATAAAATCCAAAACAAGATCCAAACTAAATAAATACAAAAAAAACAAATAATGATAAATGGATAAGTGGTGGTGTCTTACTCCCGCTCCGATATCATTATAGATCTAAAATTACAAGATCCAAGCTAAATAGATATAATAAACAAAATAAAGAAAAATGGATAAAAATGGAGCTTGTAGACCCGGTAGTGTCCCGCTCTTGCTCCTGCATAAAAAAAATTATGTCGGATCTGTCCAACTCCTTAACAATATTTTTAGGGATCATGTAAATGGACATAAAATAGGATGGTATATTGTTTAGGACATGCCTAATCATTACAACATGGCTCAAAAAAGAGATATACCTAGCCTTTCATGATTGCAGCTACTTTCTAATGGATTCCATGATGGGCCACCAAAGAGTTGCAATGATGGACAACCTATGCAAAGGTAAGCCCAAATATTTCCTAGGAAGGTGACCAATAGGACATCCAAAGGTTGGGGATGCCACCACCTTAAGTTGATTAGTGGCTTTAAACAAATAAACAAAGCACTTAGCTTCATTTGCAGTCAACCAGGAAATAAGACCAAATCCTTTCAAAATAAGGGTCACCCTACTCATCTGTTAAACAAAAGCTTCCCTAAATTTTAGGATATCATCAACGAACTGAAAGATGGAAAAGGTAGAACCTGAGATGTCGATTGGATGTATAAACACAACCTCAGTTGCCTGCTTGAATATAGCTGCAAGTCCTTCAGCTTCTAGGTGGAAGAGAAGTGGTGAAAGAGGATAGCCCTACCCAAAGGCGTAGCTAGGGGGGGCAGGACTGGGCTGTAGCCCAGTCCTGCCTCCCGAAACAGTTAAAATTTTTTTTTTTTAAAAGACGTCCTAGCCCAGCCCTGATTCCATATGAAATAGATTTTTATCCATTTTTGTAGCCCAGCCCTGACTGCAGCAAATAGTTTGATTTGTCCATATGAAAAAGATTTTTATTAATAATTGTAGCCATTTTTTATTTTATCTCAAAAAAAAAATCGGGGGCGCTGCCCCCAACCCCCCAACTATCACACAAATAAATTTTTTTTTGCTACACCCCTGTTTGCCCCCCCCCCCTCACATGAATCCTAGCTACGCCCTTGGCCCTACCTCAACCCACGCTTAACGTGAAAGGGGGACCTTGGAATTAGGGTTTCTAAGGGTTTTCTCTCTTTATTATATATATTAATTATAGAGCACCATCCAAACAAACAAGGCTTGAAATAGGTACTCCCAAGAGATGGGATCAAAAGCCTTAGCTAAGTCAACTTTGAGCATGAATGTTGGTTTTCTTGAAGAGGATACACTATGAAAAATCTCTTAAGAGAGGACCACACAATCTTGTATTCTATGACCTAGGATGAAATCATGTTGAGAGGGGCTAGCCACTTTGTCTATAATTTTTCATAGGCTATTAACAGATTAGCAGGCACCTTGGTGAAAATCTTGTAAACAACACCAAGAAGGGAAATCAGCCTCCACCCATTATGTTTGGGAACAAGTATGAAATCAGATTTGCAGAAAGATTTGAGCATTACCACTTGAAAGTGGGAAGTTATAAAAAACATCCAAGAGATCAACTCTGGCATCTTCCCAGAACCATTTAAAGAAGTGGAAAGCGCCAAAGCATTTCCTCTCTCACCCTCCACTCCCAAATAAGAGTTGTTAGGTCCTGACATAGATTCTCACACTCCTCGAATCCACCATTAGATCTACCATCAAATGGTTCTGACTGTGTTCTAACGTACTCATCTCTAATTCCCAATCATGGACCAACTTAAACATGGAGGCTTTGTTTTCCTTGAGCCAAGTCATTATGTGAGATCTAGTATTTTTTAACTTCAACTCAATGGGGGTAAGCAGCCCACCAACTTCAAATGTAATCACAAAGCCCAGGCTCCCGTAGCCACCATTCCTTAAACCTAAATTTACTTAATGATTTGAACCAGGCTCCTCATTTCACGATAATTGGATTGTGATTTGAAACCAATCCCAACCATGTCATGTGATGCTCGCAGAAGAGATTAAGAGATAAGAGCTCTGTCTAATCTCCTGAAGCAAGGCCTGAGTCGTTTGTTGAACCATGTGAAACGATCCCCATAGAGCTGAAGATCAACCAACTCACTTGAAATCTGAGAAACCGCTCATGGATTTTCGACATCCAGATAAGTTGTGGAAAGAGGATGGAGTTGAAGTCTCCATCAAACATCATGTGATCCTCTCATGTTGTCCAATAATTCTCACCAGAATTCAATTTTATTTAGCCCCAGTTATTGGCCTGTACCAAAAAACAATATACAAGTGATTCTGATTGTACGGTGGACTCAATCGTAATGGCCACACGAAAAGCACTGCGATATGTGGCATTCATCCGCAACAGTTGACGCCGGAAAACCACTGTGATGGAGCTTTGTAACTACCAGATTATTTGTTTTGGGGGGGATTTGTACATGTTTTTTAGGGTTTTGATTTTTTTATTTGGCTTGAGGGTTTCTGATTTGGGCATGGGTGATGGGAATTTGTAACTAGCAGATTATTTGTAGTGAATAATTATGTTTTATTGGTTTATACACATTGATTTTGTTGCTTATAAGATTGTGTGACCAAACGTGAACCTTGATTTTGTGCTGTTAAGCACTATTTGCTTATGCTGCTCTCTCTCTCTCTCTCTCTCTCTCTCTCTCTCTCTCTCTCTCTCTCATGACTAGGGTTTGACATATGACCTGATTTGGTTTCATAGGTTAGTGATAGACTTTTTCGTCACAAAAGGCCCTAAGATCTGTCACTAAAAGCACAAGAGCTGTCACTAGATATCCTGTCACTAAATGGTTTAGTGACAAGTCAAACCATCACTAAATAAAATCTCTAGTGACGGTTTCGTCATATATAGGAGACTACTTGTAGTGATGGTTTCAGCCGTCACTATAAGTCTTTGCATTGAAAAACAGCACTTTATAGTCTTTTTTTGCAAAAAAATAAAAATAAATTTTTTTATTTATATATTTTATATTTATACTTTTGTATTTACATAAATAGCATGCATGTTCACTCTCACAGACACGAATACTTTCATCTTAAAAGAAAATGAATTGATCAGTCAATGTTACACACACGGGCGCCTGAACACCACAATAAAAAACAAATTTATTCCAATGCTTACAAACTCTGAAGAACATATTATTCATGACAACTTTTGTCTCACATAACCGTAGAAGGTGCATCCTAGGAGTGTTACTGCACAGCCCAATCATGTCCAATGCTGAGATCGGATTCCAAAATATAAGCCATATCGCCACTGCCACCTGCATCAGCATCAGTAGAATAGCAAACTTGGTCATCAGTTATTGTGTGAGAACATCATAAGGTATGGTTTGCATATACGTTTTGTGCCACTGTTATATATATAAAACTCAAGTGCATAGGCAAAGATGCATTATACTGTATACATAGGTATACCAGCTCATGCATAATGAACGGATGCATCATATAGGCAAAGATACTTGAAGAACAATTGTCATGATTGTGAAGCATGCATATCTCAAGGAAAAATTACATGGATACAGTATGTGGTAAAGCGCAATCTTTTAGCCATCATGCATCTCCAGGAACATATCACCATATTTTTCCTTTTGTAACCTAAGTATATATTTGGCTTCCAGCCTATACCGAGATGTTGAGCTCTATTTTTTTCTCCTCTTCACAACACAGAATCCATTTACAATTCAGCTCTCTTCATCTTACAGTGGCACTCACAAATTTACTCATCCCAAACACATTCATATCCCTATTATTTGTAATGGCATTCTCTACATCTTAAGCGTCACAATTTTCTGCAGCACATGCATATGGATTGAGTCCCTGAAACTGAAAAACAAGCACCTAATCTGAAAATAAATGGGTTCACAAACAAAATACACTGAAATAATCCAACATGACAGCCTTGTTCACAAAATACAGACGCACCTTTCTGCTACATGTTTCCTGTGGAAAAACTAGTGAAAACGCCGACCAAGACAGTTCCTTCAGGTAGATTGAGCAATATCATGTCATGCTTGAATTCCATAGCGGTAGCTACCGATTAAAAATCTATTTGAAGTTCACCATCACAAGAGAGCATAATTTATAGAGAAATGTTTATAACATGGAGTAGCTGCAAATGCTTGTATTAGTCTCTAGAACCTATCTTAGATGACATCAATTTTGTCGATATCAAATAGTGGAGTTATGTGGTAAATGACCATTACAATTCTAGGAATGGATTTAATGGTTTTCATCTCTACCATATTCTCAAACAATATTATAAAGGCTAATCCTAATCCAAGAATTACAAGGACCAAATTAGATAACCACAAATTATAATACTCTCAAGGGAGAAAACTTACTTGTTTTTCTTTTCCAAACTGGAGGATTAAGGCCCCCCTCCTTTCGTATATGTTATAGGGTATTTGTATTTACCTCCCGATCAGGGGGTTTATCTTTCCACAAGATGCATTCCTCATCCTGTTTTAAACAAAAGAGAAGACTAGCAACCTGAATATCAGGTTGATCCACCAAAAATCTGCACTGACTGATCCTTCCTGGTAGTGTTGGATAGTATGATGATTGCCTCTATCTACCTTCAGTTGCTGCCTTCATCTTGCCTCTCCTGTTAAAATAGTAATTGGTGATTTGGGTTGGATCACAAAATTTAAGATCCAAATCCAACTCAAAGGTGATAAGGACGGTGGCATGGATAAAACTTCCTTTGAGCTTCCCCAAAATCTTGAAGATTGTACCAATGCTTTGTAATTAGAAATTCCAAATTCTTAACCATTTCTTCTTTGGACTTCACTCCATCTAGCGCCTATATAAAGGGCTAGATGCTAATGTTTGATGCATTGGAAAAAGAAATTAAAATGAAGTAAAGTTTCCTTCACTGTAGCCTCCTTCTTCCTCTCCTTAAAAACCCATTAAGTTCATTATTTTTTCAAAATAGTCTTTACTTGTTTTATCATATTTCCTTCTCAAATTCTATCTTCTCAAGTATTTGCCCTCATCACTTCCACTTCTCCAACAAGTTTGGTATCAAAGCTTTGTTAGAGAAGGATATATTTTTTACAGTACTATGGTGTCAAGCTCCACCAATATGAGCTTCAACTTTTATCAAAATCAAGTACCGATATTTGAAGGTGAAAGCTACGATTTTTAGAGTCTTCAAATGAAAACTTTGTCCATATCACAAGATCTTTGGGAGTTCGTTGTTGAAGGATATAAGGAACCAGATGATAATGCAACCTTGTCTTCATGGACTCCTGCAAAACAAAAGAAATTTAAAGAATGCAAAAAAAAGGATGCTAAAGCACTTCTCTTCATCCAACAAGGGGTAATTAAATCGATTTTTTCTCATATCATGAATGCTTTCAAATCAACAGAAGCATGTAACATCTTAAAAAAAGAATTTCAAGGTTCCAAAAAAATCGTATCAATCAAACTTCAATCTCTTTGGAGAGATTGATGAAAGACAGTGAAAACATGCAAAAATTCTTTTCTCGAGTTGCTGAAATTATAAATCAAATTAAAAGTTATTGAGACAAGACTAAAGATAAAAAAATTGTTGAATTTTTTTTTATGTAGCTTACCATTTAAATATGATTATGTAGTTGCGGATATCTAGGTCCAAGTCAAAGAATTTGGAACAGACATTCCAATCTAAGCTGAATGTTGAAGAAGAAAAAGGCTTTCAAAAGATGCAAATATGTAAGAGGTAGCAAGAATCAAAGACCAACAAGAGGTTGAGGATGAGAAAAAACCAATTTCAATTGAAGATATAACAAACAAAATGACAAATTTGAGTCATATTGATATGTGTACAAAAAGCTTGGGCATGAATCAAAAGATTGGAGGTTCAAATTGACCAAATGCAAAATACCAAATCATTCTAAAAAAGATTGTTGATTTCAAGAAAAAAAATGACGCAAATTTTTCAAAAAATAATGAACAAAATGATTATTTATTACTCATGCTTGGATGCTCATCAAGAGTCACCTAATATTTGGTATCTAGACAGTGGGTGCTGCAATCATATGACCGACAATCGGGATTGTTTCACTAAGTTGGATGAAAGCGTCCGATCAAAAGTAAGGTTGGGAGATAAAAAATCTCAAGCAGTTGAAGGCAAAAGAGTCATTGTTGTGAAGACAAAAGCAGGTGAATCTAAACTCATTCATGATGTTATTTAAGTTCTTGGCTTGGTACAAAACCTTTTAAGTGTTGGTCAACTGATACAAAAAGGATATTTAATTTATTTCAACAATAATGAATGTGAGATAATGGACAAGAAAAGTCAACAAACCATAGTCAAAGTAAAAATAGCTTTAAACAAGGTTTTTCCTTTGACAATGAGTCCCTATAAAAATCAAGACTTTAGTGTAAAAAAATTAGATGATTCAAACCTTTAGCACTTAATATTTGGTTATCTAAATTATAGAAGTTTGCAGTTACTGAAACAAAAGAATATGGTGAAAGGACTTCCATGTATAAATGATGAAAAAGAAATATGTGAAGAGTACATTTATGAAAAATTTTATAGATTGCCATTTTCTGACTCTTCATGGAGGAAAAAATGTCCACTTGAGTTGGTTCATGCAGATATTTGTGGACCCACTCAGACTGAGTCCCATAATAGTAAAAGGTATTTTTTATTATTTATGGATGATTATAGTAGAATAATGTGGGTGTATTTTCTTCAACAAAAATTAGAAACATTCGTTATGTTCAAAAAGTTCAAAGCATATGCAGAAAATGAAAATTAAAAGCCTTAAAAACAGATCGAGGTGGAGAACATCAAATGAATTTTGGGACTACTACAAAGAGCATGACATTAAAAGACAATTGACAGCTACAAAAATGCCACAACAAAATAGAGTCATTGAACGTCGCAATAGAATAATTGTTGAAATGGCAAGAAGCATGTTAAAAGAAAAAAACCTTTCAAACATTTTTTGGGTTGAAGCTATTGATATAGTCAGGTCACCTCCCTTACTAACAAAACCTCTTATGAAGCTTGGTTCAAGCACAAACCAAAGGTAAATTATTTCAAAGTTTTTTGTTGTATTGCATATGCAAAAATTACAGCTCAATATAGAGAAAAGCTTGATAAAAAAGGGAAAAATATATTTTTATTAGTTATAGTGATACTTCTAAAGCTTTTCGTCTTTTCAATCCAAAATCTCATGACTTTATGGTTTTAAGAGATGTATTTTTTTATGAAACAAGTGAATGGAGTTGGGACAAATAATCAGCAGAACCATCTTCAAAAGATCATGATGGTGAAATGCAAAATGAAGTCATCCAAAGCATGGAGAACTCAAACATTGAATCAGATGATCTTCCTAAAAAGGTGAGAAAGCTCTCTGAAATTTATGAAGAATGTAATTTGATACTATTTTCTTGTGAACCACAAGATTTTGAAGAAGTTGTACAAAATGAGATTTGGAAAACTGCCATGAATGAAGAAATATCTGCAATAGAGAAAAATCATACATAAAAGTTGGTAAAAAGACCACCAAATAAAGATACTATTGGTCTAAAGTGGATTTATAAAACAAAATTCAATGAAGATGGCTCAATTTAAAAGCACAAAGCTCGATTAGTTGCAAAGGGTTATTCTAAAAAATATGGAGTAGACTTCAATGAAATCTTTGCTCTTGTGGTCAGAATGAAAACAATAAAAACAGTGCTTGCCATTGCAGCAGAATTAAAAATTTCTATCTACCAACTTGATGTCAAATCAACATTTTTAAAAGGAGATCTTAAATAGGGAGTCTATGTAGAACAACCTCTTGGTTTCAAAAAGAAGGAAAAAGAAGAAAAAGTATACAAGTTAAAGAAGGCCTTGTATGGTTTAAAGCAAGCTCCCCGAGCTTGGAACATGAAAATTGATAACTATTTTATACAAAATGGTTTTCAAAAGAGTCCAAGTGAGACATCTTTATACGCTAAACAAACTTTGGTCTTGGTCAATTAGCGTGCCAACTATTGGTTTGTATGTTCATGTACTGGGTATGCAAAGCTTTTTCTAATATCCGTTATGATACCTTGTGTGAGCACATCATATAAGCTGGACCTCTAATACTTCTTTCAATGCAACATATGTTAATATATGATAATAATTATGTATATTGAGTTATAATCATGAATTACCAAACAAGTTTTTGTAAATCATGTTTTTGAGGGCATGCTTGTAAAAACCATAATTATTGGACATTATTTTAACATCTTTAAAATTATTATAAATTATTTTTTTAAGTCTTAATTTATTAATTAATATTATTTAATAAAAGTTTTGCTTGGTTTTGAAAAAGATGGTTGGAGATAAAACCAACTAGAATTCATGTCTTAATGAGAAAAGGAAAACCAATACCATAAATAATGGTCCACCCTTAAGAAGAGCATCAAGAAATCTATAATACAAAAAAACCCTCTAACCCGGTTCAATAATTGAGGGTGGTTTGAGAAAAAAAAAACATCGAGAAATCTCATTATCTCCATAATGATTATCCAGTTATGTGTGCAATCAGGTGAGCAACAAGCTCACACCCGATTCAGAATGTTGGGTATTGCTGATTATTCACGTCAGCAACATGTGTTAATAAAATCATAGTTTTTATTTTTAGTCGTAGCATCATAATGATAATGATGTATATTACCTATAAAATGTTAATGTTGCTTTTTCCAACCTTACGTGGCTGTTAGCATAAATATGTTCAATGGCATGCTTTTACATAACTAGCATGGAGATGTTATTATCATGTGAATAGAAAACATATGCATATTGCCAGTGGTCCTTGTTGTGGTTTTTTATAGCTTTTTTATTTTATGGCTTATTTAAAGTTTATTTTTGTATAGTTAAATACACAATTATCTTCATTCAACACTTCATAACTCAAACCCTGCAAGAAATATAATATATATATATATATATATATATATATATATATATATATATATATATATATATATATATATATATATACATAAATACACAATTATCTTTATTCAACACTTCATAACTCAAACCCTTTAAGAAACACATACATAAACACACAACTATCTTCATTCAACACCCCATAACTCCAATATTCACATATAAAATCCTACAAGAAACACAACATATATACACACATAAATACACAACTATTTGTATACACCCAATTTTAGGCTAAGATACTTTTCATACCAAAAATCCAGTGTTTTAGATATATTTCAATTTTTTATTAATTTCAACTTTATTTTTAGCCTCTAAAATAGCATCAACAAGGGTTTTGTCCAAAAGAATGATTAAACCAGAGGATTTTAGCTTTCTCATAAGTTATAACCAAAATAAGGTGACATGTTTAGTAAAAAATATGTTTTTAGGTAACACCATTTTGAGTGTATTTTTTACCATCAAAATGATAAAATTTGGTTGCATTTAAAAGATGAATTAATGTTGAGGCTGTTAGCTTTTCAATGCATCAAAAACACCTAAAAATGACATCCCGATAGGAAGTTATGGTCAAAATAAGTTAACATGTCAGGCATATTTTATTTAGTTTTCTAACGACAATTAGAATTGTCATTATTACTCATGAATTGTCGTTATAACTTTTTTCATGTGTCATCATATCTCATCTCCACCATGTGTTATTATATCTAGATATAACGATAAATCCATTTGTCATTAAATATCGCCTATTTATCATTAATCATTTTTAATTCTATAACAATTTTCATGTTGGCAACTTCAAAAATGGCATGTCTCAGCACGCCTCTATGTGTTTTTGGCAGCCAAAATTCCATTGAACAAAATCATGTCTATCCTACTTGTGAAGAAGAGTCTAACACCCAAAATCTCACCACTCAACCTCCATCAAGTAGTCAACCCATTCGGACCCATCACATGGCCACTAGGTCCATGGATGGGACTCGGATTCTAAAGACCTATTGTGCCTCTAAACAACAATTAAAACCAGTTCACAAACACCAACTTACTTTATGTCTCCTTAGTGAACTAAGTCTTGGTGAAACTGAGCCAAAACATATGTAGAAGCAATGACTAACACCAAATGGAAAAGTGCTATACCAGAAGAAATTGATGCTTTCTAAAAGAACAAAACTTGGACTTTAGTTCTAGCCAGCACTTCTCATAATGTAGATGGATGTCGTTGGATTTTTAAGATCAAGAAAAATTCAAATGGGTCCATTGCTAGATATAAAGCTCGTTTGGTGTGAAAAGGGTATAAACAACAAGAAGGAATTGATTTCTTTGAAACATATAGTCTTGTGATAAAACCTACTATTATTTGGGTTGTTATGTCCATTGTTGTTTAAAAAATGTGGAGGCTTCACCAATTAAATGTAAATAATGTCTTTCTACATGGAATATTAAAAGAAGAAGTTTTTATGGAGCAGCCACACGGTTTTGAAAATTCTACATTCCTGCAACATGTGTGTCGGCTTGAGAAGGCTTTATATAGACTTAAGCAAGCACCACAGGCTTGGTTCAAAAGATTGAGTATCTACCTGAGAAAACTTGGATTTTGTGAATCCAGATCTGATATGTCTCTTTTTATTAAATCCACATCTTCTGAGATCACCTATGCCTTGGTTTATGTTGATGACATAATTGTTATAGGAAGTGATCAAAAGAAGGTCCAACAACTCATAGAAGATTTTGGAAAAGAATTTTTTATAAAAGATTTGGGTTCCCTTTATTATTTTCTGGGAATAGAAGTTTTGCAAAATAAAGATAATCTTATTTTATCTCAACGTCAGTACATATATAACATTCTCGTCAAGACTGGCATGGAGAACTGCAAATATCTTTCTACTCTAGCCAACATCACTCTATCCAAGTTTGAAGAAGAACTTTTGCCTGATCAAACTAAGTATAGAAGTATGGTGGGAGCTTTACAATATGTGACCATGACAAGACCAGATATAGCATACTCTGTGAATAAAGCATGTCAATACATGCACCAACTCACTCAGGATCATTGGAATTATGTTAAAAGGATTTTGAGGTATTTGAATGTCCCCATCAATTTTGGATTCAAAATAATTCAATCCAAGTCTTTTAAGCTTGTTGCCTTCTCAGACGTCGACTGGGCAGGATGCCCTGACGACAAGAGATCTACAATGGGTATGTTACTTTATTGGGAGACAATGTTTTATCCCGGAGATCAAATAAACAACATACAGTTGCCAAGTCTTCCACTGAGGCAGAATACAAAGCATTTGCAGATGCAGTTTCAGAATTAACATGGCTAAAGTATCTTCTTGAAGAATTGGGATTTTCAGAAAGTCACACACCAGCTCTGTGGTGTGACAATCTTGGTGCTAAACACTTGGCTACAAATCCTATTTTTCATGTTAGGACAAAACACAGAGAAATAGATTTTCATTTTGTTCGTGAAAAAGTTGCCAAGCATGAAATTGAAATAAAGTTCATTCCATCAGAAAATGAAACAGCAGATATTCTCACTAAAGCCTTATCTGGACCAAGTTTTGAATATCTCATATACAAGCTTAATCTCAAGGAGATCAGCTTGAGGGGGACTCTTGAAAGTAAGCAACAATGTGATAAGGATAAGGATTAGCAGTATAGCCACCCATGTGAGGCTCATGTCCAGCTAAGCAAAGATAAAGTTTCAAAACAAGAAAATTCTGTAAACAGTTGTAAACAAACACCAGAAAATCAGCAGTTTCCTAAAAACATGTTATCAGATCTTAAAATCATGGATCTAAGATTGTATCGATAATTATATTTAGTAGAACAGCCTTTCTCTCGGCACCGTGAGAGTATTGGCTAAAGAGTGGATGTAGACCATTGGTCGAACCACTATACACTGCGTGTTATTTTCTTTTTCACTCCCATGTCTCAAGGTTTGGCTAGAGTATTCAATGCCCATTAGTTTGCCAAACTAGTGCCCAACCATCCTTGTGTTTGAGAAATGTTTCGAAGAGGCATCTATTCCCATGCAATAGTCAAATCATTTTTTACCGTATCCAGCCAACTTTTTCTTCCTTTTCACCATGATTCTATGCCAAAGGATTTTTTGCTACCACCAAAATGTATGAATCTCTAAAAGATGATAAAGAAACCAGCTTTTCCTCTTTTGATCTCTTAGATGTTTCATAAAGCAAGCTCTCAATGGAGCCCCAATCACCAATCGTTGCATTAAATAGCTAAGGACCCAACAAGTCCAATATGGATTCCTTTGGACAACTCAATTGGGCAAATATGTTCATAGTAAAATAGGTCGGTATCTGGTTTTCGAAAATGTATGAATCTGTAAAAGGTGATAAATAAACCATATGTTAGTCTTTTGACCTCTTAGATGTTTCATAAAGCAAATTCTCTACGGAGCCCCAATCACCAATCCTTGCATGAATAGCTAAGGACCCACTATGTCCAACACGAATTCCTTCGGACGTTCAATTGGGCAAATACGTCCATAGTAAAACAGATGGATATCTCATTTTCGAAAACTAGCATTTTGTCTTGTCAATCCCCATTAACCAAAGAACTCGATTTTGAATCACACCAATCAAATGAATGGTTGAAGAAATAAATGAACTTGAATTTTTTTTGTTTTCATTTTTTGACACGCCTTTTAGCTCGTAGTGGAGCAAGAACGGGGCATTTCTAATATTTGGTAGGATTTGGTCCTTCATGCAAGCAAGCAACCTGCATCTTTGAGAGATTCGCTATTTCAACCAAGATGCAAAGCATTAGAAAGCTTGACAATTCGCTTCTAGTCTTTAGGCATTTAGAGCAGAGGCCCACCTAGCATTCTAGCACTGCACTGCCTTAAAAAAAAATTCAAATCAGTAAAACTAACCAGTCGGTTACAAACACAAACTTGTGCTTTATTTATTAACACAATCCCCTTGCTGCATCATTCATTTATACATTGCCTTTATATCTAAGGCCAACACTCGATGACAAACAGGAATAAAATAAAAAGCATATAGTATGGACAGATTTTCGCCCTTATAGTAGGCATTATTGGTTCAACTGGAAGTGCAAAATTACATAAGCACTAAAAAGCTAGGGGATAGTTGCATGCATGCAGGTTCTCTAAGACCCAGAGTTGGGAACCCACACATAATGGCCATGAGGAAGAAAGTGGCAAACAGGAGTTCCAGGCTTAATGCCTAGTGCTAGCATGGTGGCATGATTCGGGTTCCATGATGATGTGTTAATGTGGCACACAGCCACTGCATTCACTTTGGTGCCATCTTCCTCAGAAACCAATGGAACAATATAAGATTTGGTGTTGGTAGTCTTGTCGCAGGAGAACACAGCATAAGGATAAGGCAGGCGATGGCACACCACTGCATGTTGAGTGGGCAACTCAACCATATCATGTTGGATTGTATATACACGACTTTTGGGTTTTGTCTTCTCTCTGTTGACAATTGAGGTGTCTAATAACTGAACATTATGTGTTTTGAGTTGGGAGATGGCAAAGTCGATCATGGATTCTAAGGATGTAGCACAATAGCTAGTTTCCCCTTTATTAGGTGGCATTTCACAACTCTCGAGTGTTTTCTGCAGGATTGAAGCCATAGCAGAGGTGGGGTCTACTGAGTAGTGTCCCAGGATGTCTCCAAACTTGGATGTTGAGAAAGGAATCACTTCTGCTGCTTTGCGAGGCAAGAAAGTAGGCCAGTTGCTGCCTTCTCTCTCTCTCTCTCCACAAAGTCTATTTTCTTAGTCTTGCTGCCTGACTTCAAATTTGTTTTCAATAATAGAAAATCAACATCATGGTTGTTCTTTAGCTCATCTTCAGTTGTACCTAGGAGATAATGCACCCAAATGCCGCACGTTCTTGGTGGACCAGTTCTGATGTCTGAAAAAAATATTTAATTAGATAAATGAACATTGGATGGAAGAAAAAATATAATAAAAGATCAGAAAGGAAAGGAGAGCAGGTTGTATGTTCCCCCTGGAACACGGGGCCGCGTGTTTGCCGGTCCGAATGAGTGCCACGTTGGCACTCATTCGTCAGTTTGGGTGTGTACGAAAAAATATTGCGGATCCCAAGATATTCCTCCGTACATAACTCCCGAATGAGTGCCAACGTGGCACTCATTCGTACCCCCCGAACATGTCGCCCCGTGTTCGTGGGGAGGGGAACATACAACCTGCTCAATCGAAATGAATGGATAAATTATACATAAATCGAGGGCTAGTAAAGCCTACTCCCAAACTAGTGGTGCAGTAGGAGAGGGTGGTGTATGTTCCCCCCGGAAGATTCACTGAATCCCACGTCTGTGTTCGGGGCTTTGAATGAGCACCACGTATACAAAAACATGGGGCTCGTATTCTCGTGTATGTTGACATAACTTTGCATCGGACTCTGGTGTTGTTGCAAAGACTTAAGTACCCTTTCTTGCTATTCTTCTCATAAAGTGATGGTTTGAGAAAATAATAAAAATGCCCTTCATTCAAAAAAGAAAAAACAAACAGTTCAAAAAAAGGACAAACATGTCCTCCATCCAGAAAGTCGAGGATGATGTTGACTCTTCAAAGTCTTCTTCTTTTTTCTCCGTTCAAAAAAAGGACAAACATGTCCTCCGTCCAGAATGTCGAGGATAATGTTGACTCTTCAAAGGCTTCTTCTTCTTTCTCCATTCAAAAAAAGGACAAACATGTCCTCCATCCAGAAAGTCGAGGATGACGTTGACTCTTCAAAGTCTTCTTCTTCTTTCTCCGTAAAACACTGTAAAACCCTCTCTCTCTCTAGAGAAGAAATCAAGGGAGGCAAAGAGTTCTCCCTGGAGAAGGCCATGAACATCAACCCTCTCACTCTCTCTCCCTTCTCTCTCTACTTCTGTGCACATCCAACAGACGATCCTACATTGCTTCATCAAACACCGATTGACCTGCACACTGATTGTAGCATCGTTCAACTTGAAGAGTTGTGGAGTCTGATTCAGAGTTTTTACCCTTACAGAAGGGGGGTTTGAGGGTTCCTCCCAGCGTGGGTAGCATCATTCAACTTGATGAGTTGTGGAGCCTGATTTAGAGTTTTTGCCCTTACAGGAGGTGGGTCTGGGGGCTCCCCCCCCCCCCCCCCGGCGCGGATCCCGCTGCGCGGTCAGTGGGCGGGGGTCCAGGGGGGGCCGCCCCTGGCGGGGGCCTCGGAGGGGCAGCGCCCTCCAGACCAAATTTTTTTTGGGCCTTCCAACAGCGATTTGTAGTGTTATCGGGCTTTCCTACATCGATTTATAGTATTTTCGGGTCTTTCGCAAATCGCTATAGCGATTTGTAGTCTCTTCCGCAAATCGCTATAGCGATTTGTAGTGTCTTCCGCAAATCCCTATATCGCTATAGCGATTTGTAGTATTTTCCTGTCTTCCGCAAATCGCTATAGCGATTTGTAGTGTCATCCGCAAATCGCTATAGGGATTTGTAGTGTTATTTAGTAAGCAAATCGTTGTAAATCGCTACCCGAATTAGGACCAACTTGTCAGGGTCATATCTCTCTAACCGGAGGTCATATTTCAAATCCATAAAAAATGGTGTCTTCGTTATTGAGTCTAGTTTATTTCTGTAAATTTTCAGCGATTTCTATTTTCATTTCATTCTCCATTTTAACTAAAAACCAGACCCCTATTATTCTGTGTTATTTGAGTTGCACAATACCATTCTCGCTTGACATCCACATCTTGATTCTCGCATGCTCCTTGTTGAATTTTTCATTGATTTCTTTCAACCTTGCTTGGAACAAAAATATGTCTTTCTCACTACGATACCATGTGCATTTTTTTATCACAACACCCGGAACCCGTGCTGAGGGGAGCCCCCGGACCCCCTCCTATAAGGGCAAAAACTCTAAATCAGGCTCCACAACGAATCAAGTTGAACGATGCTACCCACGCTGGGAGGAGCCCCCAAACCCTCATCTTATAAGGGCAAAAACTCTAAATCAAGCTCCACAACGAATCAAGTTGAACGATGCTATCCACGTTGGGAGAAGCCTCCAAACCCTCCTCCTATAAGGGCGAAAACTCTGAATCAGACTCCACAACTCATCAAGTTGAATGATGCTACCTACGCTGGGAGGAGCCCTCGGACCCCCCGTTTGTAAGGGTAAAAACTCTGAATCAGACTCCACAACTCTTCAAGTTGAATGATGCTACCCACGCTGGGAGGAGCCCTCAGACCCCCCTTTCTGTAAAAGTAAAAACTCTGAATCAGACTCCACAACTCTTCAAGTTGAATAATGCTACCCACGCTGGGAGGAGCCCCCAAACCCTCCTCCTGTAAGGGTAAAAACTCTGATTCAGGCTCCACAATAGTCAATGTGCAGGTCAGTCGGTGCTTGATGGAGCAATGTAGGATCTTCTGCTGGATGTGCATAGAAGTAGAAAGAGAAGGGAGAGAGAGAGAGTGAGAGAGTTGATGTTCATGGCCTCCTCCAAGGGAGATTTCTTTCTCGGATAATTCTGCAGTGCAGAGACTGGGTCTTAAATAATCATCTTCGGGGCACTTAAGTCTTTACAACCACTCCTTTTCAAGAATCGTCATTTTTTTTGACACCAATAGAGGAGAGGGTACTTAAGTCTTTGCAATCGCATCAAACTCTAATGCTAATTAATGCTGACAAACATGGGGATACGAGACGCACATGCTTACATACGTGGTGCTCTTTGGGACCCCCGAACATGAGATGTAGCTAACTGCCCTATTCGAGAGGGGGGAACATATAACCTGCTTCGGTGCAGTAGTATAGGCCTTGATCATGTGCAGGTCGGTAGGGTCGCTAAGATAGCTCTATCATTGTATATTAATTAGATCATTGTAAGTGCACAGAAAATTGTGTAAAGACTCACATAAACACAGACACAAACACATGTATGAGTGTAACATGTTAGTGACCTCCTCACTACTATTTTCTAGCAAAAACTTGGCAAGCATATTCTAGATTAGTAGTGCTAGAAAAAGCTTAATGATGAAAACCAAGTCTAAAATCAAATCATCAGCATGTGTTTAGAGATATCCACAAGAAAAGTCACTATCCTTTGTTTTTGCTCTAAGACCAGAAATTGGTTGATGGGCGGGGTGTCATTTTATTGAAGAATACTCAATTTGTTATTTTGTCTCACCTAAGCACAAAGCCTGTAGAGCATATATGGACATATAATTGCTATTGTCTAGTGTATATAAAATCTAGTTGAAAAATCATAGGTACAGGTTGTATCCATTCAATCTGACCTCATCGATGTGTTCAAGATGGTTTATTTATATATTTAGAGAGAGATGGGTGAAGCGCCGCCACTGATCGCGCTCCAACAGCATTTTTTTTTTTGCATTTTTAGCCGCGGACTTGGACCACCGCTGAAGGGTTCTAAAAAAACATGGGCTCAACGAGCATGCATCCGATCTTGACCGATGATACCCCCTTTCATATATATATATATATATATATATATATAACACATTGAACTAGTTGTATTTAACATTAGCGACGTTCAATCTTGTTGAAATAACTAAAATGCCTTTAAAATAATGGTGTTTTTGAAATGCATGGTTACTTTATTAGTCCTTATAGGTCTTTTGAACTTGAAGAAAACTAAAAAATCAAGCACCTTTTCAAAAAAAATAACTTTATGAATTTATCAAAGTTACTTTTTTGACCTCAAAAAATAATAATGCATTTTTAAAAATGCCATTATTTTTAGAACATTTTGGTTATGTCAATAAGGTTGAATGCATTTAATATTAAATACTAGTTTAATATTAGATAAACCTTATATATATATGTGTGTGTGTGTGTGTAAAGAGAGAGGCATAACATGGGATGCCCACATGTCGAACAAGTTCGGACGAGTGCAAAAGTGACCCTGCAGCAGTTAATGATCGCAAGGTTATTTTGCATTTTTTTAGCATGCAATGTTCATCACGCACACGATCAATAGTGTGTTCTCGTTCAATGTAATGTAGGATGCTTTAAGCATCCATGCTACACCCTTATATATATATATATATATATATATATATATATATATATATATATATATATATATATATATATATATATATATATATATATATATATGTGTGTGTGTGTGTGTGTGCTCAATGAACGTGCTCAATGGGTTTTTAAGCTTTTTTTCATTTTATTTAGAAATTCTGACTGTATAGATGTGATCTATGTACTTAATTTTAGAGGGATCAGCTCTTGAAGCATTCTATTCCGACACATGAGTGGGATTTTATAAGTTTTGAAAATTCAGCTCTCCAAAATATTTGTAAATTTTCAAGGCTCCAAACATCGTTTTTTTCATCAAAAACACACGATGGATTCTTAGTAAATCGTCCATGCCCAACACATTTATAGGGCCGGAACCACTTTAAAAGCACCGTAGAAGCCTAAAAACCCATTGATCACGTTCATTGAGCACCGAGCATCTACCAATTTCTTATATATATGTGTATGTGTGTGAGAGAGGATAATGTTTGCTACACTCATGGGTTCTAAATACACAAGTGAAACGATCTATTTTCTATTATTTTATTTTTCACATATGACCTTCCAAATGTAATCCACGTCGGGTTTAGTGAAAACTGGCCTTTAGATTATGTTTCCAGGATGTGTGGATTGGATTTTCTGAGTGAAAAAATTCAACAGTCTACAATATGTTAAAATTTTATTTTTCAAAAAATAATATTCTTATATCGAAAAATTCAATCCAAGGGATGTTTTTTACTATTTTGACGTTGTTAAAAACATACATGGGGTTAGGTTTGATTAAAACAGCCTCGCACTATGATTTCCAGCAAGGAGGTTCGGAACCCATGGCCGTCCATCCAAAGGAAGGTCCAACATTTATAGTTAATGATGTTAGGACAGCTCTCTTTCTGCAATATTTGAATGTTTATTCGATTAGATCTTATACATATTTAATTATAATTTTATTTCATAAGATATATGCTTTACATGAAGATTTTTACATGTAGACATGTTTTTTGAAACGTGAGAAACAATGAGGCAAACAATGAAATTAAAATCAATTTTACAATACAAATTATTGTGGGCTCTTAGCATTTTAGGTAAATTAATAAACACGTCTAAACATTGAAAAATCATAATAAACATGTGAATTACAAAAAACAAGATAAAAGTTCAATATGTAGAGTCTTAATGATGAAAAAGTCAATCGTTAGACAAGGAACACCATCCAATCATCATTGGTTGTCTAATTTGGACCTCTGGTTGGATGGTCCACCCCCCCCACCCCCCCCCCCCCCCCCCCACACACACACATATATATATATATATATATAGAGAGAGAGAGAGAGAGTGACAATTCGTTTTCTATTGCTGTCAAACTATACATATAGACAGAATTACAGTGTTGTCTTGTTAAAATACAAAGCACAAAAGGCATTCTATATGCTGTCAATATATATATATATATGAGAACTACCGTATGAACAGAGATTTTCATAGGTTTTTTGTAACTGTACGGATGTGGTCAGATTTGCAAAAAGTGTTGGAATTGATCAGGTCACTATCGTTCAGCGGCTAATAACTTCAGTGGCGCACTAATCTACTTTGCTCCCCACCAGAATTACATATGTAGATGCTTGCACACCTGCACTGAGGATTTTTTGTTGCATTTGGTACACTTCCTAACGAATTCCTTTTATCCCCAACCAAAAGATTAACGGCTAAAAAATCAACATGAATCCCATCAATTTTCCTTGGATAGACAGATACTAATGAATCAAAAAATCACATTGCCCACCTTGTAGATTTGTGTAAGCTTGGCTCTCTCTGTGTGTGCTTGTATCAATCTTCTTAGAGAGATCAAAACTCAACTGCTCTTGTTGCACTAAAACCTTGATAATGGAACAATCAAATTTTATCATATATATATATATATGTGTGTGTGTGTGTGTGTGTGTGTGTGTGTGTGTGTGTGTGTGTGTGTGTGTGTGTGTGTGTGCGCAACAAATGATCATTGGATGGCTTTCCTTATCTAATAATTGAGTTTTTAATCATTTAGACTTTATAGATTCATTTTTTTTCATTTATTTATAAGCAAGCAACATGTTTTATGTTAGAATTTCGATATTTAGAAGTATTTTTTAAAGAATAAAAATTAGCAACCCACAATACTTTGGATTTTAAAATTTTAAATGTATTACGTGCCATTGTTTTTCTTGTTTTGGGAAACATGTCCAGATGCTTTAAAATCTTCATTTAAAGCATATTATTTATTAAAAAAATATAAAAAATAAATATATAAGATTCGATTGTTGGAACACCAAAGAACTGGAAGAGAAAAGCCGTATGCTTATCATTAGTTGTAGATTTTAGACATTTCTTTGGTTGGATGCCACACACTGTTTGTATGGACACTGTTTGTTTTACTATTTTGAAAGTGGTTGTCCATTTTAAAATTTTATTTAACCCAACAAACCCCTTTCCTTCACTGCACTAGGACGTTTTCGTGATGATATAGTGAAGATACATTAGTTCTCATATTCATGAAAATTGCAGATCACACATTAGTTCTCATATTCTAGTGACTCGTGTGTATATATATATATATATATATATATATATATATATATATATATATATATATATATATATATATATATATATTGTGTAGCTTTGTATATAGACACTGCTTCTTTTACTATTTTGAAAGTGGTTATTCATTTTAAAATTTTATTTAAACCAACAAGCCCTGTCACTGCATTAGGCCACTTTTGTGACGATAGTGAAGATACTAGAGGGTATCACCTTTGTGAAACACAAAATCACCAGATGGCAAAAAGGCTTTAAGAGAATATGGCATGGGCGTTGTAGGCAACATTTCGTTCCAATAATCCATTGGAGTAATCTCCCCACTGCTGAAGGTCACGCTCAAAAGCTGTTAAAAAAAGAAAACAAGAAAGAAAAAAAAGACCAACGAGAAGTGTTAGGATGTCGCTGTATCCATAAATGGTCTGGATGAATGCATGGTGGGCAAACTTTTTCACTAGTTATATTGTCAAATGACGCTATCTATGTCACGACATAATATTATTTGACCCATCACTTAAAAAAGTATATATATTATATTCTTGATGCCGAGGATCCCTCCATGATAACCTAGTCACTTAATGAGCCTGCCTCCCCACCGGATAAACTCAGGTGGGGCTCACGACCACCTTGCCTTATGTGGTTCAACTTCGGAAGCTAGGGACTTACCCATGCACCAGTGGGGTTTGATCTGATGCCTTTATCTCAATGCCTTCACAACCACCCTGCTGGCCATGTAGGCATTCCCCACTGTCGTAAAAGAAAAACTATATCATCCGACCTTCTCTCTCTTAGTGCTATTTGCAATACTGACCATAAATATGAACGAAAATCTCCCTTCCGATCCACAGAAATCTAATTCTTGCATTGGAGTTTTTATTATTTCCATTGAATTCACTGACCTAGACAAACTGGTGCACTTTGTTTATTCTAAGTAACATGAACCATGTTGTCTAGAGTAAGCACCCGCACCATCATTTTGAGAGAGAGAAAGAGAGTATAGTCTTTCCTCACAATAAAGGGGCCATAGTTTGCAACAAGACAATATTGAGTGCCTGGTTTTAACATTTGTCATATTAGATTATGCATAGCAAAATTGAGATGATGACTTTGTTTTGATAGCAGGAAATCTTACCAGAAAGGCAGAGAACAAGAAGGTGGCCATGGTATGGACCAAGGGATTTGATAAGAGAGGGAAATATCTTGGTTGCTCATTCTGGAGGTTTGCTAACTCTTTTATAAGCCCTTCGATCCCGTCCAATACTAGAGCAGTCAAATCACTGATAGGTCATTGATGTAATCAGCCAGACTTTATGTCACTACAAGAAAATTGTTAATTAGCGACGGAAATTAGCGACGGATTTTTCCCGTCGCTACTTAGCGACAGATTAGCTAGAGATAGAATCTGTCGCTAATTTGCGACGGATTAGCGAGGAAACGATTTTTATCGCTAATCTGTCGCTACTTAGCGACGGATTAGCGACTGCATGTTTTTGTCGCTACTTTTGATTACAAGAACACCATTTTAGCGACGGATTTAGAGAGGGAACTCTGTCGTCGCTACTCCGTCGCTAATTAGCGACGGAGTAGCAACAGAATATTTTCCGTCGCTTTTTTGGTATTTGGGTTTCGCGACGGAATTTTGCCGTCGCTAAGCCGTCGCTAAATGTCGCGTAAATCCCTAATCCCATCCCTCTTTCTCTTTTCCCTGTTTCGCTGTATTGCTCCCTCCCGCCGCCCGTCGGCTCTCGCCACCGTCCGGCCACCGTCGCTCGCCAGCCGCCGCTCCCCGTCCACCGCTCGCCAGCCGGCGCTCGCCAGCTGCCGCTCCCCGTCAACCTCCTGCCACCGTCCGGCGAAGCGCAGGTAATATTCTTCTTCTTCTTCTTCTTCTTCTTCTTCTTCTTCTTCTTCTTCTTCTTCTTCTTCTTCTAAACGCAGGGGGTACGCCCCTTCCCTGCCGGAAACGGAGGGGGTTTAACCCCCTGCCGTGCTTTCCGGCAGGGGGGGTCGACCCCCTGCGTTTCCGGCAAGGGGGGTCGACCCCCTGTCGGAAAGGCATGGGGGGTCGACCCCCTGCCGGAAACGCATGGGGGGTCGACCCCCTGCTGGAAACGCATGGGGGGTCGACCCCCCTGCCGTAAAGGCACGGCAGGGGGTCAACCCCCCATGCCGGAACTGCCTTTCCGGCAGGGGGTTTAACCCCCTTCCCTGTTTTGAAAAGAATTTTTGTCGGCTGGGCCGGCTATGGCCCTGTCATAGGCTCGCCTAGCACCCAGCCGACTGGGTGCTGGGCCTGGCGCACCTGCCAGCATGCTGGCAGTCAGCCGAGTGCTACTCGGCTGGCTGCCAGCCAGCCAACAGCCACCAACGTGAATAAAAAGATTTTTTTTTTTGAAATAAAGGGATCATACCCAGCCGATCACTCGGCTGGGCCAACAACGAGGGTTCACGGCTTGACTTCGGCTGGTCTGTCAGCCGACACCCATACCACATCGATCGTGCCATGGATTTCTTTTTGAAAAAAAAAATGAAAACAAGGAAAAATATCAATATAACATAGTGGATTCGTAGATCCACTGATTCGCCATGGATTTCCATCAAAACATGCATGGAAATCCTACCTCTACCCGATTTCTCAAACGTTTCACATAAGAAAATACCCGTACCTTGAGAGAAAAACGCGAAAAGGGGCTGTGGAAGGGAGCTTGGCTGAGCACAAGGCCTCCAACCTTCTTAGTCTATCTCTTTCTCTTCCACTCGGCTGGGTTTAACAAAAATTTGTTATGAGATACCTACGTTGCCTATGTGATCTGTTTTGAAAAGAATTTTTGTTATGGATACCTATGCTGCCCATGTGATCTCTTTTTAAAAAAAAAAAAAGTTATTATGTGATCCCTATGTTGTCCATGTGATTAGCTTGAAAAAAAAATTGTAATATGTGTATATAAGATGTCCATATGGTTTTAAGTGTAGTTTGCATATATGTTGTCCATATGGATTTTAAGTTGAAATTTTTTTTGTAATGTATATATACAAGTTGTCCATGTTGTTCAATTTGTTAGTTTGTTAATGTCTACTGGTAGTTAGTTTTACTTCAATTTGTTTTCTTGAAATCTGGTTAGTTAGAGTATTTCAATCTATTGGTCTTTTATAATTATATTTTTCTTAGATAGATTGGTATTTAATGTTCTCACAATCAGTTAGTTAGATTAGGGCTATTTGAATTCTTTATGATAGTGGTGGTTAAACGGAGTTCACATCTTTTCTAGTAAACTAATTGATTGATTTACTATTCCTTTGCTAAGTAGTTCAGATTAGAAATTGTCTATGACTTTATGTTAGTCGACTGGTTCAACATGTTATAGCTGGTTTGTTAAATTAGCATCTTCTAGTTAGATTTGGCTTAACATATATACTATTTTTCTTTTCTCTTCTTTCAATTAGTTAGAGTTGTTTTAATTTGTTTTAATTTTTTTAGTTAGTGTTTCATCTTGTTTCATGATTAGTTAGTTTGTTACTTAATTTGTTTTGTTTTTGTGCAGATTTTTCAACGGAACCAACTCGTCTCGGCCACCTGTGGTAAGTAAATGACAAAAACAATGCAAATCGGGTAAATACCCGTGGTGAGTAAGTGATGCAAACGTATCACATGTTATTTAATTTATTGAATGCAGCACTTTATTGTTCACACACTCACTTAGTTGTTGATATCTAGGACTGCTTTGTTGGAGTTCGGAGATCATGCTGAGCATGATTTTAATGTAGAAATATGGAAGTGTTCTTATTTTTGGAGTACGGAGTCCATGCTAAGCATGGTAATAGTTAGTGAGATATTGAAGTGTGTTTGTTGCAGGTACATGTTTGCCATTTATTTGATATGAATGATTATGATGTATTGCAATGTTTGATGTAATTGTATCCATGCTTGCATGTAGTTACTTTCAATTTGATTTTGACTTCCATGTGAAATTTTATAATAAAAGCATGCTTCAAATGATTGTATCATGTCATTAATAGTTTGCACATGAAAATATTAAGTTATCAATGCATGCATCAAAATTCTTGTTATTGTTTGACATAGTATATTGCATGATAAATTTGATATTTTCTTCATCGTCGCATTCTGATTGTTTTTTTCTTAATTCGTTAGGATACTATTCGTAACATCATACGACAGAATGACTGCAAACCGTGAATGGATGTACTGTAGGATAGTGGACAATGAGTTATCACATGAATATATGGATGGTGTCGATAGTTTTATTGAATTTGCAACGGCGAGTGTCAGTACGGTAGATCCCACAGGTCGGATTAGGTGTCCCTGCAAGATTTGTAAGAATAATCGATTTGTAGAACCTCATGGCGTTAGACATCACCTATACAGGAAGGGTTTTGTGAGTGATTATCAGAACTGGGCGTTTCATGGAGAAGAATTTAGAAACGATTTTGATGCACGGGTGAATGTGGTGCACGATAATCCATATACGAATTTGATATTTGATGCTGCAGGAACAGAACTGGGTTCTGCTATGAGTTCTAGTGATGTAAGAACTGTCGTAAATGAAGAATCACCAAACGATGCAGCTAGTAGATTTTATGATTTACTTAAAGATGCTGATGAGCCACTTTGGAACGGTTGTGAGAGTCACACTATCTTGTCTGCAGTTCTTCAACTAATGAATTTGAAGTCCGAGTATAATTTGAGTCAATCATGTTTTGACCGTTTGTGCATGATTGTGAAGAGTATGTTGCCTAAAGATGAGAAATTGCCACAAAATTTCTATCGTGCGAAAGTTATGGTCAACGCTCTAGGTATGGGTTACAAAAAGATTGATGCTTGTCCAAATCACTGCATGTTGTATTTCAAGGAGCAGGAAAACGACATATCATGCCCGTCATGTGGGCATCCTCGGTTCAAGCCAAAGACAAGAGGCAATGGTAGCACGAGATCAAAGGAAGTTTCATACAAGTCACTCCGCTACTTTCCTATCACTCCTAGATTGCAGCGATTGTATATGTCTTCAAAGACAGCTAAACACATGAGATGGCATGCAAATAAAGTTCGACACGATGAAAACAAGATCACGCATCCTGTTGACGCTGAAGCTTGGAAGGACTTTGATCGTACTCATCAGAACTTCGCAATGGAAGTGCGAAATGTTAGACTCGGTCTATGTACAGATGGATTTAATCCATTTGGGGGTAGATCAACTCCATACTCATGCTGGCCAGTATTTGTAACTCCATACAACCTTCCACCAAGCTTGTGTATGAAACGTCCAAATCTTTTCTTGTCTCTGTTGATCCCTGGTCCGACCTCACCTGGCCAAAATCTTGATGTATATCTAAGGCCATTGATTGATGAATTAAAAGTACTGTGGGATGACGGTGTTACCACGTATGATGCCCACAAAAAACAAAATTTCAACATGAAGGCTGCTGTTCTATGGACAATCAGTGACTTCCCTGCATATGGTATGTTATCTGGTTGGAGCACACATGGGAGGTTGGTTTGTCCGTACTGCATGGAGGATTCCAAAGCTTTTAGATTGAGGCATGAAAGGAAGCCTTGCTGGTTTGATTGCCATCGTCGATTTCTACCCAGCGATCATCCGTTCCGACGTCAAAAGAATGCATTTACAGCAGGCACAACTGAAATGGAAGGTCCATCCTAAAGATTGTCTGGCATAGAGATTTTAAGAAGATTGCGATACTTTCCAGATGTATTAACAGATGCCCGCAGTCCTACACCCTTTCGTGGATTTGGGAAGGAACACAATTGGACGAAAAAATCTATTTTTTGGGAACTACCGTATTGGCCGACCCTATTGATACGACATAATTTGGATGTGATGCATGTAGAGAAAAATGTGTTTGATAATGTGTTCAATACAGTAATGAATATTAAAGGAAAAACGAAGGATAATCCGAAGGCCCGTATGGATTTAAAATTAATATGTAAAAGACCAGAATTGGAACTCAAAGAGTATAATGGCAAAGTACTGAAACCAAAGGCGAAGTACGTGCTCGGACCTGATCAAATAAAACATGTATGTCAATGGTTGAGACAATTGAGATTTTCAGATGGATATGTCTCTAACATTGCTCGGGCTGTGAAGATTGATGATGGACAGTTATATGGGTTGAAGAGCCATGATTGTCATATCTTTATGCAACGATTGATACCCCTAGCATTCCATGATATGTTAGACAAACCTATATGGGGGGTATTGTCTGAGTTGAGCGGATTTTTCAGAACATTGTGCGCATCGGAGGTCATTGTATCAGATGTAAAGAATCTCGAGGACTCTGTCATCACCACTGTTTGTCTGTTAGAAAAGATATTTACGCCAGCATTTTTCGATGTTATGGAACATTTGATCATACATTTGCCATATGAACTAAGGGTTGGTGGCCCTGTGCAATATCGATGGATGTACCCATTTGAAAGGTATATGTTTTTTTATATTTGTCTCTTTAATGACAGATATTTAAAATTTGAAATGTATATTCTTGTCAGATGCATGCTCGACCTAAAAAAAAAGGTTCGTAATAAAGCAAGAGTAGAAGGCTCTATTTGTGAGGCGTACACTTTAGAAGAGATTTCAAATTTCTCATCTATGTACTTCGAACCTCATATTTCAACACGTTACACATGCCCGCCCCGTAACGATGATGGAGAACAAGTAACTGTAGCTGACAAGCTGTCGATATTTCAACGACTTGGGCATGCATTTGGTAGTTGCCGATCAAGGCTATTGACAGATCGAGAGCAAGATGCAGCACACATCTATATTCTTTTTAATTGTTCAGCGATCGACCCATACATCGAGTAAGTATATGTATATGCAACTCAATTATAAATCCTTTTATGTTCTATATGTGGATACATGGCTCGGTAATATAAGTATTTGTGGTTTGCAGACGATTTGATCTGGAGTTGCAAAGCAAAGTTTCACATCTCACTAATGCAGAAGTACAAAAAGAACGTGAAACTAAGTTTGTGGAGTGGTTGAAACAGTTGGTAAAGAAGCTAACATAAATTTTGTACTTATAAACAACACTAAGGTGGAAGAAAATGATGCAAGGAAGGTGTGGCAGAAGGTGGCTGCCAATCGATTTGCAGACATGCTGCACACTATGAAGACTGCAGCAAAAAAAGCATCTGGCGTAGTAGATGATCATTACTGTGGAAGGGCCATGGTCCTATTACTATCAGGAGAGATTACTGGGATGAAATGTGCGATATGTGGGCGGGAGATGCATTTAAAAATCGCTCTGCGAAGGCTTCACAAAATCGATCGAAGATGCCCGAAGCCCATCTACACACAGGTGGATCTAAGACATTTGGGAGCCACCTAAAGAAAATGGTAACTCATCAATATATAATATTAATTTTATAAGTATAGTTGCAAATTTGTGTACTAAATCTTTTGTCATTTAACTTCGCAGGAAGCAGAAAAAGGAGGCAGTGTACCATATAAGGATGTGTTTGTAGAAACACATAAACGGAAGACCACGGGAGTCTTCGTATCAGAGAAGGCGAGAACGACAACGGTATGTATTAATTCTATTAATAATCATTGCAATATATATGCAAGTCATCATAATGTTATCATTAATTATTAATGAATACTTTAAACATTATTTTGTAGGAGGCATATGAGCAACAAATGGTAGAGCGATATGGTGAAGACGCTACTCAGCATCCATCATTTGATCCTACAGCATGGGTGACTGCAGCAGGTGAACCCAAAAAAGGTCGCGTGTTCGGGTTTGGGAGTAATATGAACACTTCACCAGTTATTGGTTCTTCCAGTTACGGCTCACCAACTTCTTGCGCCGACATAAGCTCCAAGCAGCCGACTATTCTTTCCGGTGATGATGTACGCGAGATCATTAATGAATCACTGAATAACTACTTCCAATACACCGTCGCCCCCTTTCTCCGAAATGAGATCAAGGCCGTTGTTCAGGATAGGGGATATTCGATTCCAGGTCCCTCTCAGGTATAATCACATATATAGTTTTTTTGACTATCTTAAAGCACATCTGAGCATGGTAGAATCACATATAGAGTTTTTCTAGATGCCTTAGAACACATATGAACATGCTATAATCACATATTCAATTTTTTTACTGCCTTAGCACACATATGAGCATGATAGAATCACATATATATATATTTAACTTTTTGTCTGTCTTAGAGCACATATGAGCATGATAGAATCACATATAAAGTTTTTTTGATTGCATTAGAACACATAAGCATGCTATAATCACATATTCAGTTTTTTTACTGCCTAAGAACACATATGAGCATATTATAATCACATATTCTGTTTTTTGACTGCCTTAGCAAACATATGAACATGCTATAATAACATATAGAGTTTTTTAACTGACTTAGAACACATATGAACATGTTATATATCATTTATGATAGAATCACATATAAAATTTTTGGCTTTGCCTGCCTTAGAGCACATATGAGCATGCTATATTCACATATTCAATTTTTTTACTGCCTTAGCACACATACGAGCATGATCGAATCACATATATAGTTTTTTGCCTGCCTTAAAGCACATCTGAGCATGGTAGAATCACATATAGAGTTTTTTTATATGCCTTAGAACACATATGAACATGCTATAATCACATATTCAATTTTTTGACTGCCTTAGCACACATATGAGCATGATAGAATCACATATAGAGTTTTTTTATTGCCTTAGATCACACATGAGCACATGATAGAATCACATATAGTGTGTAATTTATTTCATTATATTTTGTTTATCAATACTGACTGTTCTTTTCTTGTGTAGGCTGCTAGCGATAATCAGGGTAGTGGAGCTGAAGGGACAGATAAAGACAATGAACAAGAAGACGCACAAAATCTTGGCGATGATTAGAGGACTGTGTTGAAGAAGTTCTATTTTTTTTATTTTTCCTAATTGTAATTGTTGAATTGTAAATAATTAAACTTCTTAGTTTTAAGGTGGAACGATTAATTATTATAGATACTTGTTATATGAATTTTTTTGTGTGGTTTGTTTTTTATTTACAGGAAATATAAATTGTACAGGAAATATAAATTGTACAGTTCTCCGTAATTAATTTTTAAATAAATTTTTTTTTTTTTTTCGTTTTTGCGACGGATTAGCGACGGATGATTCCGTCGCTATTCATATTAATCTAGCGACGGCTTAGCGACGGAATTAAATCCGTCGCCACGCCGTGGTCGCCGTTTAGTACCGGCGGATTGGCGACGGAATATAGCGCTCGTTATTCCGTCGCAATTAGCGACGGACTTGGCGACGGAATTATTCTGTCGCCAGTTAGCGTCGAAATATTCGCGACGTAAGCATACTGTCGCCGCGTTGTCGCTAATCCGTCGCTAACATGGTTAGCGACGGATTAGCGACGGAAGGTGGTCGTCGCTAATCTACTGCTCTGTTGTAGTGTGTGTGGGCCGACAAATGAGCTGTATCGTTCATTCCTTACGTTCTCGATGGTATCCAGAACATACGAGGTCCACACCTTGTCTTTATATATATATATATATATATATATATATATATATATATATATATATATATATATATATATATATATATATATATATATATATATATATATATAAAGTCCTAACAATGGAAGGCTGTGGACAGGTCTAATTTTACAGTTTTTTGTTCTTTTGTTTTCTAATACAACCTCACAAATTTTATCGACATGGGTTTTTTTAATAGGAATTGGCTTTTCAATCATTCGATTACGACAAGCAGGCAGGAATATGAAGGGCTTGAAAAACAAATGGGCTATAATTTTTAAATCTTTAAAAATTAAAAATCTTAATTTTTAACATTTTAAGTCTCGAAAAATCTTACTTTTTACTCCAGAAAAACATGATGTAAGACTCAGTTCCTAGCAAATGGACCATATATAGTAAACATATCTGTGGGGTCTTTTGTTCAAAGCATGACATTGAAAACTAGGACCATTACATTCATAATATAAAAAAAAACAACCTTTCATATATATATATATATATATATATATATATATATATATAGAGAGAGAGAGAGAGAGAGAGAGGGAGAGAGAGAGAGAGAGAAATGTGTAAGTTTCATCAGATTTATCGCCTAGACTGTCCCAAACCCCTTTAAAAATATACTTGCATGTGTTTAATGCTTAATCTAAACCTATAGATGTGTTTATCATTGCTTATTCACTGAGAATAATGTTTTTGATGCAATCAATCATGAAATCTTGATTCTTAGTTAATCAAGTTTTTGGTGTAATATAAACCGTTGATTTTTTTGTTTAACTAAAAACATATACAAACATGAAAATTTTTCAAACCAATACATATATTCTACTAAATAAAGCATAGAGATCACATCTACGCATCTAGATTCAGTAAAAAACACATGTAAATATATTTTTAAAAGGAGTTTGGGATGGTCTGAGAGATAAACTGTTTAAAACATATACATTACTCTTTCTCTTTATATATATATATATATATAGGGTCACTAAAATATGCTAATGGGAAATACGTGAACCGGAGTATGAAATAGGCATTTTCAAAGCCTTTTTTCGCAAATCCAATCATCAGATGCATTCGGCATGGTCCATTTTGCTAAGAATCTATTGTTGGATCATGTATTTTCGACAAAAAATGTGATTTTTGGATGCTTGAATATTTACAAAAATTTTGAATCGTTGATTTTCAAGCCTTAAAAGATCCTTTTTATGCATTGTAATCGGATGATCAATGAATTTTCTATAAAACCAAGCATCTACATCATATTGGCATAGCGAAATTTTAGAAAAATAAATAAAAAAACCCATGAAAATCTCGATTCATACTCCAGTTCACATATTTCATTTTACATATTCTATTATAGAAAAACTGAAATATTTAAACTAATAAAATATGTAAACTAATATTAACGGAGATTTTCATAAGTTTTTTTTTTTTTGCAAATCTAAACCTGCATATGCATTTGACATGGTCCACTTGCTTGGAATTATGGAGGGTGTTGAGATGAAGGCACCATATCAAACCCCACTATGCATGGGTGTGTCCGTAGCTTTAAGACATGGGCCATGTAAGGCAGGGTGGTCGTGGGGTCGCACCTGAGTTTTTCCTAACGGTTCCTCAGTAATGCAACATTATGGCTAAATTAAAACATAATAATGAGCCAAAAAGATATGTAAGGAAATAGTGTTTATTGTATTCTGGTGGGGGCTACCTAATCCCTGTTTGGCATTAAGAAAAGGACAAAGGCAAGCTATAACTCCAAAAGCAAAAATGCCTAAAGATAACTCATTATTGAAAAGGACAAAGGCGGGGCTCCACATGCACAAATAACACAACATTCACGGTGGACATCGAAGACACAATGAGGGAGTGTCACTCAATCATTGGCCCACACTTGAACCAATGGAGAAACCACCTCACTCATGTTTGAAATCTCTGGTCTCTTCCACCCTCAGGAAGTACACCAAGCTTTGAGGTTGAGGCAGGATCGCAGTTCTTGTGAATTTCAAACCTGTCATGAGATCAAGAAGAGAAGTGAAGGTGGATTAAGAGCTTTGATACACCAACACAAGAGTAGTTTCTTCGTCTTTCAAGAGGGCTAGTGACTCATTCGGAAGCCCCTCACTTTTTTTTTTGAAAGGCAAGCTGGGTTAGGCAGACCCCAAATATTTATACAATGATACCATTGGGATTTGAACTTGCAACGTCCCAACACAAGGTGACGTGAACTAGCTGCTCACCTCTTTCCAAAAAGTTTTGGTGAGAACGAGAATATTTTCACAACTGCATGTTTACTAAATCAAGTTTCTACAAAACCCCTACAAGGAAAAATAACTTATGAAATTTTGTTTGGCAAGAATCCAAGTTAACACCATTTACTGGTATTTGGATGTTTGTGTTATACACATAATATTCATCGTTCTCACAAATTTGATTATTGTGCCAAAATGTGCATATTTATAGGGTATCCTTATGGTCAAAATGCTTATCGAGTTTATGATCTCGATAATCACAATATTTTTACTAATAGTGATGTTATTTTTCATGAAAATGTTTTCCCTTCTCGCAAAACGTAAAACGCATTAGAAGAAGATAGCGGAATGGTTTTATCACTACCTATCACCAATGTATCTCAAGAAAAAGAGGATGGTCAAAACCTCTTGTCTAAATGATGGATTCTGTCTTACACCATAATCTTAGATCAGAACTCGATCCAGTCACCACATCAGACTCAAATCTAGGTATGGGCCCAGATCCACTACCACATATGCCTTCTAATCCAACTCCTAGACAATCCATCAGAGTTAGATCTCAATTGGGATATCTCAAAGACTATAGATGTTATACCGCCATACACGCTTCATCGTCTGCGACAAACACCTTCAAAGGCATTCAATATCTCCTAACTCATTTTCTATCTTATGACAAATTTTTGAATTCTCATAAAGCTTTTCTAGCAGCCATTACTCAAATCGTGGAACCAAGAACCTTTTTCCAAGTTAGTCAAGATCCCAATTGGCAAGAGACAATGACAAGCAAGATTCAGGCATTAAAAGCCAACAACACTGACTCTTGTTTTGTTACCTCTTGATAAAAAATCCATTGGCTACAAATAGGTATATAAGGTCAAATATCGGTCAGATGGTTCTATCGAGCGATATGGTGTGAGTTTTATGAAAACACTTTTTAAACCAATATTTTTAATTAAAATCAAGTGAAAGCCAGACACCAAAAATATAAAACAGGCTCGCATAAGTGGTGAAGTCCAGGTCGAACTCAAGGAACGAGAAATACTTTGTATTCAAACACACAATCTAAACTACGCTTTATTGCCTTAAAAAATAAAAATTTACTTAACTAAATAAGCAAAAGAGTGATGCCCCTGCAGAGGGCTTAAATAAATAAATAAAGTACCTTATACAAACCTAGATGAATTAAATGAATTAAAGAAATAAAATCCTAATCTAAAAATAAAAGAAAAAGTCTTCAGTGCTTAAGGCTTTTGTCCCATGTGTTCCTTCTTTGCCTCTTTGTGTATCTTCTTGTCGTACGCCTTTGATTAATGGCTTTCTGATGGCTCCCTGAGGGCACTTCTGAGGGCTTAAGGGGACCTCAGAGGGCAATTTGGGGGTACGAAAAGGGCTCATAGCATGTTCCAACCACTTCCCAGCAAAACACAAAAAAATAAAACACAAAGCAAACAAAGAAATCTACGAGAAAATCAAAGATGAATATGAAGAAAAATCACAAAAACATAAATTAATTAACATGAACTAAGCTAATAACATGAAGTAATTATGAAAAAACTTGTAACAACCTAACACTAAAAGACAAAATAGCAAAACAACCTAACACATTTCTAACAAGTTTTGAACCACTTCAAGGATTAACTACTGTAAACAATAGCTAATGAAATCATAACTAATGCTGAACAAATAAAAAAAAACTACTGCTGAATAACTAAAACATAATGGCTAATGAAATTAACAACTAACTAGTATATCTTGAATATCCAACGTCATTCACGCTGTATAAAAAAATGTTGAATAGATCACTAAAGCAAATAACATTGATCCAATAGATGACTAAAATCTAAACGGTTAATGCAATAAGCTAAAGCAAGCAATTAACTACTGAATCACGGTTAAGGCTAATAACTAAAGCATATAATTCATGAAGTAACTAAACGTCTAATGTTGGACATAAATAAAACACCTAACTAACCAATTGAATAATAATGTAACAAAAGAACAAGAAAGTCTAACTACTTTAATGACTCAAGCAACACGTTGAGATCAAACTACAAATATTATGTTAATTTGACAAACTACTACTAAGTAACATATGATAACAAACTAATTGTAAACTGCCTAAGTAGGAATTAATTTGGATCTAAACTAAGTGTAGCACGCTTAATCAAAGAAACCAAAAGTTATTTCAAACTAATTTAAAAACAAAACGCAGAACCTAACTAACAGCCTATTGACGACAGTCATGCTGGACTGTGCATTGATCAGGGTATTTTGACTGGGCATATATTGCGATCTGATCGGAAAAAAAATTTATAATGGTCTCTAACTACTCTGCAATGGATGATGCACTAAATTACTGAAATAAAACTTGAAAGAGGGGTCACATGTATTTCAGCAAGGTAAATAACACTTTGAACTTTTAGCAGATTCACATTCTGTACATGATTTTATCATATTCACGTTTTGTATATATAAGCATTAATAATGAATCTGATAAAACTGAAGAAATATATTGACGCTGAGTCGATCACGTATCCCCTCAAGAAAACAAATGACACGTTGAACTACCCTAACCCAAAAGATTAATAAACAAAACATGATGCAATGAATCTATTTTACTGTTAGTCTAATTGCAAGAAATAAGATAATAATCAACCTACTCTATATGCGATTTTTGAAAGATTAATTTTCTAAACTATCAAAAGAAAATACTTTTTTTTGTTCTTTTTTTATTTTTCATATGCAATAAAACTAAACTAGACTAAAGTAAATGTGTTGATGGGGTAATGATATGCTTTATGCAATGCGAAAATCTAAAACTATGTGAAATGGGAAAGAAAGAAACGAACCTAACGATCTGCTTCTGACGGATTGGATGAGAAGAGAAATGGTTATTCTTGGGCTGCAGATGCACCTCCTCGACGAAGAATATGAGATTGCCGATGATGAAAGAGGCTAGAAGCAAGAAGAAAAAGAAAAGAAAGAAGAAAGAAAAGAAGAGAAAATCGACTTTGAGAGAGAGAGGGAGCAAGAGAGAGAGAGAGGGGAGAGAGAACCAAGAGGGGCGTGAACTCTAAAACCAGGGAAAAAATGTCTCCTCCTTAAACTATACTATTTATAAAAAAATATTAGGTTAAACAAGTTTTTCAAAACAAGTCTAAATAATTTTTAGTAATTTCCAAAAAGAGGTCTTTTGAAAAATATGTTTCATAAAACAAAACTTCTTAAACTAATTAAACTTCTACTTAAACTTTTCTAAACTAATTAAAATACTAATTTAAAATTCCTAAAATAAAAACATTGAAAAATGCAGGGCACGACTTGAAATTCATGATTTTTTGGTATTTTTAATTCCAATGCGGTTTCTCAAAACTAACGATAAAAAATGGGTTTTTAAAGCGATTTTATCATGGATCATGCATAAATAAGATGAATAAAATGTGAATATGTATGCATGATCACAGTACAAAGCCCGCTTAGTCACCAAAGGCTATACTCAAATAGAAGGCTTTGCCTACATTGAAACATTTGCACATGTTGCCAAATTAGTTATTGTACGATGGTTGTTCGCCATTGCAGTCGTCTCCAAGTAGCTAATATACCAATTCGATGTCAATAATGCTCTCTTGCATGATGACTTAAATGAGGAGGTGTACATGAATCTACTACCAAGATATTCAAGTCAGGAAGAGCTAATCGTTTGTCGCTTAAATAAGTCAATCTATGGACTTAAACAATCATCTCGTAATTGGTTTGCAAAATTTTCATTATCATTAAAGGGCATTGGGTTCACACAGTCCAAGGCAAACTACTCTCTATTCTCAAAGATCACTCATGTTGGCCAGGTATTTCTTCTTGTATATGTTGATGACATCATAGTTGCTCGAGATGACACTGGCTACATTGAAACCCTCAAGGTCACCCTAAACAATTTATTTTGCATCAACGACCTTGGGAGAGTCAAATATTTTCTTGGACTTAGAAGTGGCTCAATCCAAACAAGGTATTTTTTTCTCTCAACAAAAATATATGTTAGATATCTTTGAGGATAGTGGTTATCTCTGAGCCTAACCACTAGACACACCAATGGACTCCTCTCTAAAGCTCACTAATGAGGAAGGAGAATCTATACTTGATGCCACTTCATATTACAGACTCATTGACAAACTCATTTACTTGACCATAACCAAACCAGATATCGTATATCCAGTCCACATCCTCAATCAGTTCATGCATCAGCCCAAAGAGCCCCATATGAAGGCTGAACTGCGTGCATTACGGTATCTCAAAGGCACACCTAGTCAAGGTATCCACCTTTCATCCTCATCGCAAATTTATCTCAATGGCTACTGTGATTCAAATTTGACATCATGCTCTATGACGCGATGATCCATGTTATGTTACTTTGTTTCACCTCGTGATAGTCCAATTTCATGAAAAACTAAAAAGTAGACTATTGTTACTCGTTCATCGACCAAAGCAAAATAGCAGACCATGGCCTTAGGTTGTTGCAAATTGACATGGCTCAAGTGCTTACTCATCAATCATGTTATCCATCATTAAAAATCGATGACACTCTTCTGCGATAATCAAGTTGCACTACATATTACAACGAATCCAGTGTTCCACGAACGAACGAAACACATTGAAATTGATTGTCATGTCATTTGTGTTAAAATTCAATATGGAGATTTGTGTACTAAATTTGTCCTTTCTCACACATAGTGTGTCGATATCTTCACCAAACCCCTCGCCCGAAATCCATTTCACCAACTCAAGACCAAGTTAAGGGTATTGAATCTACACACCCCAACTTAGCAGGAGTATTAGGAAAGATAACTGTAATGTACAATATTATACACATTTGGTTTATCTCATCCAACAGGATGTTAAGATGAGAACGAGAACTGTAGATGGATCATATCACACTTTCTTGTGATCTGTGTAATCTTGCAGTTGATGTGTGATATAAGGAACATATGTACAAGAGTCAAAGATATAAAAATTTCTCTTTTTCACACATTCAATTTTTTTCAATATCTGGTTTGATTATGGTGAAGTAAATAAATTTGCCAACGAGTATGCGGTATGAAGTGGTATCAAGTATAGTTTCTCCTTCCTCATTAGTGAACTTTAGAGAGGAGTCCATTGGTGTGTCTAGTGGTTTGGCCCTGAGATAACCACTATCCCCAATGATATCTAGCAAATATTTTTGTTGGGAGAGAAAAATACCTTGCTTGGATTGAGCAACTTTGAGTTTGAGAAAATATTTGACTCTCACAACATCTTTAATGCGGAACAAATTGTTTAGGGAGACCTTGAGAGTCTCTACATTTTTATATTTCCTTTAGGCCAAATATTGGCTGCACAATTTGGTGGTAAGTTTTAGATTTTTTTTGTTAAGTGAAGAATGAGCAAATGATAATGAGTTTACACATAAACCCATATCGATCGTGCATGGAGAGTGGCCCTATAAAAGCCCATCTCATTGCTCATTATTCACCCTGCTAAAAGCCCTTGATGAAAAAAAATTGGGGGCTTTTAAAAAATTTGAGCTTTTTTTAAATCATTTTTTTTCACCATCTTAAACATGAAAATTGTGGCAAATTTAACTTTAACGAGAAATTGAAAATCTTCCTGATATTTGTGACAATAGTTAAAAAAGTGTGAATAAGGTTTGGACACATTGATTAAAAATAGGTTGTATTGGCCATCTCTAGCTAAACCTTTCTATTAATGCAATTTTGAAAATTTTCGGTAAGTTTCTAGCAAGAGAATTGCACCTATGGGTTATGAATCTATATGTCCCTTCAACTGGCGACATTCGCAAGTCACCCCTACCAGGTGGATAGAGCCCTATTGTCCTTTCTAAACATCACGATACAAGCACACACACACACACACACACACATATATATATATATATATATATATATATATATATATATATATATATATATATATATAGAGAGAGAGAGAGAGAGAGATCTACATATTAGGTCTCATTTATGTTTTAGCCTCAGTTTTGAAGTGTTTTATGATGGATCTGAACTATTAGATGTGTTTAGCATGCTTGATTTAGTAAGAATTGGCTCTTAGATCATGTTTTCTTTTTGACGAAAAACATATTTTTATGAGCTGAAAAAAATAGGTACCATCATGACCATTGATTTTGGATCACCGAAAAAACCTGTATACAAGTCACACTACAAGAAAAACCCTGATTAGCGATGGAAATTTGCGACGGATTTTTTTCATCGCAAATTCGCGACGAAATTAGCGAGAGAACATTATCTGTCGCCAATCTTTGAAATATTTCTGAAATTAGCGACGAAACAAATATTGTCGCTCATCCATCGCTAATTATCGACAGATTGTGACAAAAAAAATCGTCGCAAAATTTGTAGTAGCTTAGCGACCGATTTGCGACAGAATTTTTCCCTCGCTAAATTCGTCGCTAATTAGCGACGGATTTGCGATGGAATATTTCCCTCGCTAATTCCATCGCTAATTTTCGTTTAAAGCTACCAAATTAGGGCGCTAAATTCTCCCTCCCTCTGTCTCTCTCTCGTTACGCTTAGGGCGCTTCGCCTCCCTCCTCCCCCATGTCGACTTCGTCGTCGTCCGTGTCATTTTTGGCAACGGCGACAATGACGGTGACAGTGACGGCAATAGTGATGGCGACGGCGAGGTGATTTCTGTTGGTGCTGACAATATGTCATATCTGCATGAACTCCAACACTCCCCCAAGTTGGTTGCTCTTCAAGAAATACTGGAGGAATGTGGAATAGGCACAGATACAACCGGCTCTGAATCTGCTATTTCTAGTGGTGGGCAACACAGGGCTTTGATTTTTTCACAGCATAAAGTATGATTCTGGAGTATCTTTTATTTTTTGTTTAGTTTTGCAAATGTGTTATTTCACTAACCTTCTTGCCCCCATTCCGTTTCAGTCCTTGTTGGCTATCATTGAGCGAGATTTGTTCCAAACACACATGAGGAGGTTAGCTAAAAAACAGAGACCTTCCGTCTCATTGGTTTGTGTCTTAGTGCAGTTGGATTCAATGGTTTACTTTAGATTTTGTTTGTTGAAAATTTTGGAAGGAAAACAAGTTTGCATTTTGTTTTCTATCCCATCTTTTATCTTCTAGAGAACAAACTATTTAGGTATTAATAATAGCTAAGTCGTTGTATGAACATGACCATAAATTATTAGATTAAAATGCCTGACATGTAAGGTGGGAGGGAGGGAAGTATTTTTTGATTTTGCAAATACTTTCAGATTATTTGCTAGAGAGAGTTGTTATTACATCAGATATAAAAAGTTGTATTATGAGAGTTTGTGGCATTACTATTTTAATTGTTAGACTTGGAATTATGTACAGGATTGTAACGGAAGAGAAGCTAACCTAATCTAGTTGGATATATACATAGTACTTTATGCAATGCATTTTCTATTTATGTTATGATCAACATCATTCTAGAAGCTTATTTTTAATCTATTGACATAAGAGGATTTTGGTTCCTGTGTTGTTCAGCACAAAGTTGTGGCTCAGTAAGGCTTTTTTTTCTGCTAATTTTATATCTTTGGCAAACATAACTGCTTCTCTTGTTTGTAGATTAGTTTTCCTTCTTATTGTGCATATGCATCCACACCCCCACACGTATAGACAAAAAATGGTTGCTTGGGAAGCCATTAGGTCTTGAAACAACGTAATTTGCTATTCTCAGCGGTCCAATGTATTTTCTCGCGTACTTATCTTGATGCAATGTATATAGGTGATCCTTATTTGTATACTAATTTTTTTCCTGTTAGAGAATCCAAGTTCAACTTACATTGTTGCTTGATATATATGGTTTCCTCTGTCTGCAGTGTCACATATTTGCGACTTGATGGATCGGTTGAACCAAAAAAACGTTTTGAAATTGTCAAAACTTATAATTCAGACTCTACTATTGATGTTCTCCTGCTCACGACACATGGTGTGTAGAATTAGTTTTATGCAAGCTTTTTTCTTTTGTTTTTTTTGTGATAAGCAACTGGAGTTAGGTAGACATTTTTATGCAATCCATTGTTAGTGAAAATCTAATATTTTTGTGAATGAATTTCAGTTGGAGTTAGGCAGACATACTCACTTTGATTTCTGAAAACTTGGGAACTTCACATTGACCCACATCAGTTGAGCAAGGAGCGCAACTGAACTAACAAAATGAATAGCATGAGAAAAATTCAGGTTGTGAAATACTTGAAGATATGGGACTTCCATATATCTAGGCTTCGTACTTTCTTTTATTTGAGTATCAAAATTCGTTGCACAATTTGTCTGCTGCATGCTTGTGTTTGGACTAGTGGTGTCATCTTTCAAAATAAACAACCCACAAGCCTAGAAAATACCTAGAAGTTGCAGTCTTTCACTTTAGACAGCTTATTTAAGGCTGCCTCTATAAGCATCAGCAACAACACGTGGGTATCATTCATCTTAAGTGATCACATGCATGTGGATCCCTGATTGTATGATTCAATGTACATCAATTTGAATTGGTAAAAATTTGTGCTTGAAGATTCACCGTTTTCTCTTCCAGATTTCTGTTTATTGGATATGAATTGTATCTCTAGGCATTTATCACTGACATGTGACCTTGGTACAATTATTTTTGATATGTTTATGGGTGTTTGATTAGGCCATGGATAGAGCACATAGGCTGGGGCAGTGCAAAGTTGTCAACGTCCACAGTAGATGGTGGGCACGCGCTCAGGTGCAGTGGCACATAAAACATCTTCAATGTGATTGCACCTGATCCAGCCTCTTTTTCTCCTATTTACTACTTGAAATGCATTTTAGGAAAATGTTACTTTCTCTTTACAGGTTCATGACTCATCAAGAGGCATTGCCCCAATACTAGCCCTTGCTGGCATACTGGTAAGATTACGTGAAACCTAAAAAAGAAAAAAGAAAAACAAAAAAAAATCAAAAATAAGAAGAAAAATTTTATACACTTTATCCAGAATCTAATGTTTAGCTTATCTACGGTTATTGGTTTTCATCCCCTCTTTTTTGTGTCTTTATTTGTGTCAAAATCAGGTGTATATAGGGTCATTTTTTATAGGCTTGGGCGTGGTACCATGGCTTATAATGTCAGAGGTGAGTCTTCTGTCATGAAATTTCATAGCTAATAGATGCTAGTAATTGATCTAAATATGGGTTTGAGCTGACTCGATTTGATTGCTTCTGTGTGTGTAACATGTGCAACCTTTGTGTTTTTGTGAACACCAAAGAGTATCTTGATCGAGTCCACTAGCGGCAACACTGGCATTGGGTTGGCATTCATCGCAGCAGCCAAGGGTTACAAGCTTATAATCACCATGCCTGCTTCTATGAGTCTTGATAGAAGAACAATCCTTCTGGCTTTTGGAGCTGAACTTGTAACGCCCCAAAATTTTAACCCATATTTTTTTGAGGATTTTTTTTTATAAAGCGGAAACAACTAATAATTCCAGGGTTAAGCATTTCAGAACGATACAGGAAGGTAAAAGCAAACCACACCATTTATTTTTATTTCAATAATAATAGAATCCAACCTCAGAGTTTTCACATTATGAGTCTCAAAATAAAATTTCATATCTGAAAGAAAGTAGGACCGCCAGGGAACAAGTAGATCAAGTCTTGGTCAGCGCCTCATCCCGCGTCGCTCATAGAACTACTCTGTGCCTGAAAATGATACAAATTATAGGAATTAGACTACCACGTCTAAGTAGGAAAGACTGTACTCTTAATGCAGGTATGTCATGAATCTAGTATGTGACGTGGTTGTCGTGTGTGAATTTTCAGCCTATTAAAAATCGCACAATTAAGACTATGTAGCAGCAGTAACAGACATATAGACATATAACTAGGCAGGCAAACAACTTATGCAACAATTATAATTAAGCAATTAAAGCATTTTATGCAAAGACAACAATTAAGCAAATAAGGCATTAAGCAATTAAAGCATATTCTGCAACGATAATAACAATCGTGCATAGCATTCATGTAGCAATCACAATATGAATTTGATTATCTCATATCTACACATTTCAGGACACAAACCCAGAACATGCTGGAAAAATATAAACATGTCTCCCTAGAACACCACTCACTATGATACCTGAAATGTTCTAATTGATGTTTATCTTTTATTATCCCGCGGGTACGCACGGGCCGAGGCAACCATCACAGAAGAGAACGTTCGGGGGTATATTATTCAAAGTTGTTTTATCAACCCGAATATTCTAAATGTGACTGAAATCCCAAGGGAGCGGCCAGTGACCGAGAGAAACTCCCAAAGGCCAAAACCAAACCAAGATGCATCCCTAACTTCTGCAGAAGAACATGGAGCTACCACCTAGGACATATTGGTAGTCCGGGTCCCCCAACTCCGAGGACTGGGGACCAACGAGTCATTTTAGCTCGAACAAATAAACACGTCCCCAGAGATTTGTACCACCTACCCTCTCTAAAGTAAGCCCGAATCTGAGTGGGAAAATCTTTTTATTTAGTTAACCTTTCAGAGTGTAGGGGCATTTTCCCAAACCTTCTACTACCAAAGTAGTAGATTCCCAACCTTAATCAGTTTACCAAGGTATATAAACCAACCCAATCATTTTCCATATGGTTTACATAAACCCACTTCGAGTGCTCCAGTGCCTTTAAACCAGTCAAGCACAAAAGTTAATATTTAATTTTCTTACCAGTACAATGGAACCCGACCACGTACTTACATTAGGTACTTAACCCGTATCGCCCATTGGGCAAGGTTTCCCAAACAACCCCCTAGCAGGAGGGGATAATAATGACTAACTTAATCATTTATCCAGTTAGGTTACCCCTATATTATTTCCTTTCAATTCACAATGCACCAAGGAAAAGAAATTTACATAATCTGAGTACATGCAATGCCAATGTCCATACATAACATCTCTTTGATATGCCTCACTTATTTCCTATGTAAAGGGATCAAGTGTTGCAGACTGTTTCAGTTATGGATTAGAAAGAAAAAGAATTACAACCTTAAGCTGATATGAATTGGGGATATAGAACTACAGATGCATGGATGCTAGACACAGACATTTTCAGAATTACGAAAAAACGCCAACATAAATTTTGTTAGAGGACTTCGCCAAAAGTATTCTGCTGCAAACAGTAATTTACCTAAACATGCTTAAGTATTGCACCACAAAATCTGATAATCAAGGATTTGACACCAATATGTTGTTTTCACCTAACGAAATTTAGACATGTACTGCTAACAGTATTCACCTAAACATGCTTATGGATAGTTAGAGGAAACAAATACAGAAAATCAGATTTGGTAAACTCCACAAAATAACACATTTCTCAAGTATTAAGATTGTCAAAATAATGTGACATCTTTAAACTATCACGCACTTCTGATTAACTATGTTAATATGGCAACTACGCAAACTCTTAATCTACTAATTAAACATATTACAATTCTGATCAGCCGTTTCAACCTTGAAGACAGGCAACCAGATTTTTTTTCTGACCATTCACAACTATAACAGAACCATGAACTGTGTGGATCATATGCAAACTCTGAACATTTTCAAATACCCAGTATAGCAGGCAATCATTGTATGTGTCAAATGCTAAAGACTTAACCTACTTCGACCTGTGATGCATACATGTATTGAACCAAATGGGACTGCACGTATTATCTACCAACCAATGATATTGCATACTAAAGTTTCCTCGTTAAGCAATTGAATTACAATATGCTTGTAATATTAACAGCAGGAACTCATAAAGAAGAAATCGATAGGCACCATCCCATCCGGTCGCATGTTCAACAATTTAGCTTAATGTACACCACAGATATCTAACTTTATTAACCATGTACAGAAAGGTGAGTGATCCACCAAATTTTTTAAATGGTATGTCTAATAGTGATTTTCCCTTGGAATTAGACATACTTCGGTCCACAACCTCACACCCCAAATACACGACAGGCTAAGCCCTCTTAACAGGAATCAAACTCCCTTGGCAAAAATCTAAAATAAGCCCTTAACTGAAAACAAAACCCCTTTTTTTCATAAAAACCCCCAAATGAAACCCTCGAATCATGCGATAACCATGTTTCTTCCTTGACAGACCCATCATAACCGGATGCAATCAACACCGAGCCATAAAGGTGTAGAGTTCCTACCATTTTCTGGCGAAGGGGTTGCGTCAACCACGAGGGGAGGTCGTCGGCCTGGACAGCACCACCACTGGAGAGGTCGGCTTCTTCCGGCAAAGCTTCGAGCTGCAGGCCGGAGATCGGAGGGTGATCCGAGGATTAGAGAGAGAGAGAGAAAATGGGATAGTGAGAGAGGGAGAAAGAGGGGTTGGGGGTTCCCCCTTTGTAGGAGAGTGGTCACCCGAACAGGAAGGGAACCCTACCTTCCCGGCGGCTACGGTGTGCTCCCCCACCTCCCCATCTCCTTACGTGTTAGGGTTCAACTGAACCCTAACACCCAATATATCGGGGGAGAGGGTTTCCCCCCCCCCCCCCCCTTTGTAATGTTTATCGGGCAACCCATATCGGGTTGCCCCCCCCCCCCCCCTGTATTAAAATTTTACAGGGTGTGGGCTGGGTCCGGGTCTGACCCACGACCCGCGATGCTGGATCCGATCGCGATTCGGATCCGGGTCGCGTGAATAACAGTGGATCCACGGGTTGGATCCACTTGGGTCCAATGGTGGATTTGTAAAGTTTAGAATAATAATAATTATTTATTTATTTATATAGTATTACTATTATATAAATACTTTAATATGCACATATAAGTTTCTTTTGGATCCGGTAACGGATCCCAGGCCAAATTCATATTAATTAAATAAATATATATATAAATATAATTTCTTTATGCTGCATAAAATTTGCGGTTATTACATCCTTTCCTCCTAAAAAAAAATCGCCCTCGAAATTTACCTGTAGGTGCTTACTCGAATAGCTTGGGGTATTTTTCTCGCATATTAGCCTCTGGTTCCCACGTGCTTTCATTAATGCCATGGTGTTGCCATCTCACCTTGATGAGAGGAATGGTCTTTGATCTCAAAACTCGCTCGCTTCGTTCCAATATCTCCACTGGTTTTTCTTCTATTGTTAGATCTTCCCTTATATCTACAAACTCATACTGGATGACATGCGACGGATCTTGAAGATATTTTCTTAACATAGATACATGAAATACATTATGAATTTGCGCATACTGAGGAGGTAGGGCTATACGATAAGCCATTTCTCCAGTTCGTTTCAAAATCTCAAAAGGTCCGACATATCTGGGACTCAATTTTCCTTTCTTACCAAAAATACACACTTTTGGTGGGTGATATCTTCACAAAAACTCGATCCGCCACATCAAAAGTGAGCTCCCTGCGCCTCTGATCTGCATAACTCTTTTGTCGACTCTGGGCTGTGAGCAGTCTATCTCTTATCATCTTGATCTGTTGGGTGTAATGTTGTAACACGATTGGTGATTCTACCGACCGTTCTCCAATTTCATCCCAAAACACAGGTGATCTACAGGGTTTTCCGTACAGAGCTTCGAAAGGAGCCATGCCGATACTCGCATGGTAACTATTATTGTAAGCATATTCGGCTAAAATAACATGCTTGTCTCACTCACCTTTCCAATCCAGCATACATGCTCGCAGCATATGTTCTAGCGTCTGGATAGTCCTCTCTAATTGTCCGTCAGTCTGGGGATGAAAAGCGGTACTCAGCTTCAGTTTTGTACCCAAGGCCTGTTGCAACTGACCCCAAAATCGAGAAGTAAAACGAGGATCTCGATCTGATATAATAGAGACTGGTACTCCATGCAATCTAACAACCTCCCTGATGTATAAGTCTGCTAAGCTTTCGAGGGATTGATTTATTCGTATGGGTAGAAAGTGAGCCGATTTGGTCAGTCGATCCACTATTACCCATATAGCGTCATGTTGTTTCCGTGTTTTGGGCAAACCCACCACAAAGTCCATGGTGATTTCTTCCCATTTCCACTATGGAATCTCCATTTGCTGCATCATTTCGCCAGGCTTCTGATGTTCCACCTTGACTTGCTGACAAGTCAAACACTTCGAAACATAACTTGCGACCTCACGCTTCATTCCATTCCACCAATACCCTCGCTGTAAGTCTTTAAACATTTTTGTACTCCCCGGATGTATGGTGTATTTGGACTTATGTGCTTCACCCAATAGTTCTTCTTTCAACTTGGGATCACTAGGGACCCAAAGTCGCTTTTGCATCCAGATACTGCCATCTTCCTTGAGTGAGAAGTGTGAATTTTCTTGTTGGGCTAGTGACTTCAATTTCTCATATTGGGGATCCTCTTTCTGACCTTCAATAATCTTTGTAAGGATCTCCGGATGGGCAGATAAATTAGATAACTTGATACTTCCCACGACATCTGCGAACGGTTTCCAATCAATGATTTCTTCCACCAAATTCTACCCTTTTGTCAAAAGACTAGACAAACTGCAACCAGCTTTACGACTGAGAGAGTCAGCTACCACATTTGCCTTTCCTGGGTGATAGGAAATGGTAAAATCGTAATCCTTTATAAACTCTAACCATCGTCGTTGTCGCATATTCAACTCTTTCTGGGAAAACAGATACTTGAGACTTTTGTGATCAGTAAATACCTCGAATTGTTCCCCATATAGGTAATGTCGCCATGTTTTCAAAGCGAACACCACAGCTGCCAATTCGAGATCATGAGTTGGATAGTTTCGTTTATGAATTTTTAATTGGCGAGAGGCATATGCTATCACCTTACCATTTTACATTAAAACACATCCCAACCCAGTACCTGATGCGTCTTAGTAGACCACAAAACCACCAAGACCTGAAGGTAAAGCCAACACTGGTGCGGTGGTAAGCTTCTTCTTTAAGATTTAGAAACTCTCCTCGCACTTATCCGTCCATTCGAACTTAATTCCTTTCCTCAGAAGCTTGGTCATGGGCATGGCAATCCGTGAAAAGTCCTGAATGAATCTTCTATAATAGCTTGCTAATCCTAGAAAACTCCTAATATCACTGATATTCTTCGGTTGACCCCAATTTAATACAGCTTCAACCTTAGCCGGGTCCACAGCGACTCCATCTCGCGATATGACATGACCCAAGAACATGACCTTCTCGAGCCAGAATTCGCACTTGGAGAATTTGGTGAACAACTGGTGTTCCTTGAGAGTCCCCAATACGATCCTCAAATGTTCACGATGTTGCTCTATGCTTTCAGAGTATATAAGTATATCGTCAATAAAGACAATCACAAAAGTATCCAAGTACGCTCTGAATACTCGATTCATCAAATCCATGAATGTTGCGGGAGCATTTGTCAGTCCGAATGGCATAACTACGATCTCGTAGTGACCGTACCTTGTTCTAAAGGCTGTCTTGGGAATATCACTGTCTTTGATCCGAAGTTGGTGATACCCAGATCTAAGATCGATTTTTGAAAATACTTTGGCCCTTTGCAATTGATCAAACAAGTCTTCAATGCGAGGTAGGGGATACTTATTTTTGACAGTTGCTTGATTCAACATCCGATAGTCTATACATAGCCTCATAGAACCATCTTTCTTCTTTACAAAAAAGAACTGGTGCTCCCCATGGTGACACGCTCGGTCTAATGAAACCTTGCTCCATCAACTCCTGGAGTTGTTTCTTCAGCTCCTCCAACTCTACCGGGGCCATACGATAAGGCGCTTTCGAGATCAATGTCGTCCCAGGCACCAACTCGATATGAAAATCCACCTCACGTTGTGGAGGTAGTCCAGGCAACTCATCCGAAAACACTTCCGGGAATTCACGAACCACTTCAAGTTCTTCTAACACTACAACAAAGCAGTAGATTAGCGACGACCACATTCCGTCGCTAATCTGTCGCTAACCATGTTAGTGACGGATTAGCGACAACGAGGCGACAGTATGCTTACGTCGCGAATATTTCGACGCTAACTGGCGACGGAATAATTCTGTCGCCAGGTCCGTCGCTAATTGCGACGGAATAACGAGCGCTATATTCCGTCGCCAATCCGCCGGTACTAAACGGCGACCACGGCTTGGCGACGGATTTAATTCCGTCGCTATGCCGTCACTAGATTAATATGAATAGCGACGGATGGTTCCGTCGCTAAGCCGTCGCTAGATTAATATGAATAGCGACGGAATCATCCGTCGCAAACACGAAAAAAAATCAAAAAAAAATTATTTAAAAATTAATTACCGAGAACTGTACAATTTCTATTTCCTGTACAATTTATATTTCCTGTAAATAAAAAACAAACCACACAAAAAATTTCATATAACAAGTATCTATAATAATTAATCGTTCCACCTTAAAATTAAAAAGTTTAATTATTTACAATTCAATAATTACAATTAGGAAAAATAAAAAAAAATAGAACTTCTTCAACACAGTCCTCTAATCATCGCCAAGATTTTGTGCGTCTTCTTGTTCATTGTCTTTATCTGTCCCTTCAGCTCCACTACCCTGATTATCGCTAGCAGCCTACACAAGAAAAGAACAGTCAGTATTGATAAACAAAATATAATGAAATAAATTACACACTATATGTGATTCTATCATGTGCTCATGTGTGATCTAAGGCAATAAAAAAACTCTATATGTGATTCTATCATGCTCATATGTGTGCTAAGGCAGTCAAAAAATTGAATATGTGATTATAGCATGTTCATATGTGTTCTAAGGCATCTAAAAAAACTCTATATGTGATTCTACCATGCTCAGATGTGCTTTAAGGCAGGCAAAAAACTATATATGTGATTCGATCATGCTCGTATGTGTGCTAAGGCAGTAAAAAAATTGAATATGTGAATATAGCATGCTCGTATGTGTGCTAAGGCAGTAAAAAAATTGAATATGTGAATATAGCATGCTCATATGTGCTCTAAGGTAGGCAAAGCCAAAAATTTTATATGTGATTCTATCATAAATGATATATAACATGTTCATATGTGTTCTAAGGCAGTTAAAAAACTCTATATGTTATTATAGCATGCTCATATGTGTGCTAAGGCAGTCAAAAAACAGAATATGTGATTATAATATGCTCATATGTGTTCTTAGGCAGTCAAAAAACTGAATATGTGATTATAGCATGCTCATATGTGTTCTAATGCAATCAAAAAAACTTTATATGTGATTCTATCATGCTCATATGTGCTCTAAGGCAGACAAAAAGTTAAATATATATATATATGTGATTCTATCATGCTCATATGTGTGCTAAGGCAGTCAAAAAATTGAATATGTGATTATAGCATGTTCATATGTGTTCTAAGGCATATAAAAAAACTCTATATGTGATTCTACCATGCTCAGATGTGCTTTAAGGCAGGCAAAAAACTATATATGTGATTCGATCATGCTCGTATGTGTGCTAAGGCAGTAAAAAAATTGAATATGTGAATATAGCATGCTCATATGTGCTCTAAGGCAGGCAAAGCAACTTTATATGTGATTCTATCATGCTCATATGTGTGCTAAGGCAGTAAAAAAATTGAATATGTGATTATAGCATGTTCATATGTGTTCTAAGGCATCTAGAAAAACTCTATATGTGATTCTACCATGCTCAGATGTGTTTTAAGATAGTCAAAAAAACTATATATGTGATTATACCTAAGAGGGACCTGGAATCGAAGATCCCCTATCCTGAACAACGGCCTTAATCTCATTTCGGAGAAAGGGGGCGACGGTGTATTGGAAGTAGTTATTCAGTGATTCATTAATGATCTCGCGTACATCATCACCGGAAAGAATAGTCGGCTGCTTGGAGCTTATGTCGGCGCAAGAAGTCGGTGAGTCGTAACTGGAAGAACCAATAACTGGTGAAGTGTTCATATTACTCCCAAACCTGAACACGCGACCTTTTTTGGGTTCACCTGCTGCAGTCACCCATGCTGTAGGATCAAATGATGGATGCTGAGTAGCGTCTTCGCCATATCGCTCTACCATCTGTTGCTCATATGCCTCCTACAAAATAATGTTTAAAGTATTCATTAATAATTAATGATAACTTGCATATATATTGCAATGATTATTAATAGAATTAATACATAGCGTTGTCGTTCTCGCCTTCTCTGATACGAAGACTCCCGTGGTCTTCCGTTTATGTGTTTCTACAAACACATCCTTATATGGTACACTGTCTCCTTTTTCTGCTTCCTGCGAAGTTAAATGACAAAAGATTTAGTACACAAGTTTGCAACAATACTTATAAAATTAATATTATATATTGATGAGTTACCATTTTCTTTAGGTGGCTCCCAAATGTCTTAGATCCACCTGTGTGTAGATGGGCTTCGGGCATCTTCGATCGATTTTGTGAAGCCTTCGCAGAGCGATTTTTAAATGCATCTCCCGCCCACTTATCGCACATTTCATCCCAGTAATCTCTCCTGATAGTAATAGGACCATGGCCCTTCCACAGTAATGGATCATCTACTACGCCAGATGCTTTTTTTGCTGCAGTCTTCATAGTGTGCAGCATGTCTGCAAATTGATTGGCAGCCACCTTCTGCCACACCTTCCTTGCATCATTTTCTTCCACCGTAGTTGCAAAGCGATTCGAAGCCTACAAATATTTTCAGAAAGTTAGTAGACATTGCTTAAATAAATTAAATATGAAACACATTAACTATGAGAAACAACTGTATACCATGAATGAGGACCACAATCTGTCTAACACCTCCTTTGGGTACTCTTTCCATTGAGCAACTGGTCCTGGTAGATGTTGAAGAAGTGAATTCCTAATCTCCCGTACTACTTCTTGTGGCTCAAACCTCGTGCTGCACATGAATTGTTACACAGTAAATATCAATATAAAATATTTAAAAGATATGCAATAATTGAAAACAAAATACTTACGGTCGATTATCGATATACACTATTCGAATGAGTCTTCTTGTGCCAGCCTGAGAAGACCCTGTTTCCTGTGTTGGTTGTTGACTTGTGCGATCAACTGGTGTAGGTGGGTCATGTACAGGCGCAACATCATCTGTAAAAAAATACATTAGAAATTCTCAGAATGTGCATTTGAACTAATCAAGCATCTAATTAGTTATATGATATACCTATCACAGGAGCCCGTGAAGATGAAGGTTGAGCCTGGCTACTACTGGATGAGCGACCACTATAACCTCCACGAACCATATTCTAACAAATAACATATGTCATACAATACATTCAAATAATGCACATCAAGTATTACAATGCATTCAAGTCATTCACATCAAGCATTGCAATGAATTCAAATAATTCAAATCATTGACATCAAGTATTGCACTAATTCAAATCATTCGTTAATTGCATAAATTATAATACATTCAGATAATTGAAATCATTCACATCAAGTATTACAATGCATTCGAATCATTCATATCAAGTATTATAATACATTCAAATAAAATTTTTAATCATTCACACCAAGTATTGCAATACAACTCACATCAAGTATTACAATGCATTTAAATAGAGGTTTGTAGTATAAGATTTTGCTCACTAGCTTGAGAATTCTTCCTCGTCACTAGTTTGACTTTCTTCTTCTTCTTCTTCTTCTTCTTCATTGTTTGCCCATCCACTTGGTACATCATTTGGATCACATTCCTCTATGAATGTTTCATCAGCCAATGGAGATATGACATGCATATCATGCGCAACATCGTGACCATAAGTGAAGTCACAGACATCATCTGATTGATAGTAATCACTGTCTTCAGCTAACTCATCTTCCTGTAACTGATCATACTTGGGGTATAGTTTGGATTTCACCTTGCAAACTGCCCACCATTCATTTCTATCTGACTTTTTTATACTCGGATATGAAGTATAATAAACTTGTTGAGCTTGCGAGGCTAATATGAATGGTTCATATGTTCCAAACCTGGATTTATGATTCACCTCCACAATGCCTGAAGCTATGTCGAGTCTTGTTGCAGTTGGATCAAACCAATGACACTTGAATACCGTAACCCTGTTATTCATGCCTAAGTAAGTCAACTCCATTATTTCCTCTATAACACCGTAGTAATCATGTTCATTTTCACCGTAGCTGCTACCCTTGACACACACGCCACTATTTATCATTGATTTGTTTATACCGTAGTCTTTTGTATGGAATCGATAACCATTTACGATATACCCGTTGTAGCATTGCACAACTTTGGTCGGACCATTTTCTAAATCACATATTCCTTGATCTTTAACATCACCATTGCGAACCTACGCACAAACATAAACAATGATTGTGATCACGATCAATTAAGTAACTTAGTGTTGTTTATAAGTACAAAATTTATGTTAGCTTATTTACCAACTGTTTCAACCACTCCACAAACTTAGTTTCACGTTCTTTTTGTACTTCTGCATCAGTGAGATGTGAAACTTCGTTTCGCAACTCCATATCAAATCGTCTGCAAACCACAAATACTTATATTACCGAGTCATGTATCCACATATAAAACATAAAAGGATTTATAATTGAGTTGCATATACATATACTTACTCGATGTATGGGTCGATCGCTGAGCAATTAAAAAGAATATAGATGTGTGATGCATCTTGCTCTCGATCTGTCAATAGCCTTGATCGGCAACTACCAAATGCATGCCCAAGTGGTTGAAATATCGACAGCTTATCAGCTACAGTTACTTGTTCTCCATCATCGTTACGGGGCGGGCATGTGTAACGTGTTGGAATATGAGGTTCAAAGTACATAGATGAGAAATTTGAAATCTCTTCTAAAGTGTACGCCTCACAAATAGACCCTTCTACTCTTGCTTTATTACAAACCTTTTTTTTTAGGTCGAACATGCATCTGACAAGAATATACATTTCAAATTTTAAATATCTGTCATTAAAGAGACAAATATAAAAAAACATATACCTTTCAAATGGGTACATCCATCGATATTGCACAGGGCCACCAACCCTTAGTTCATATGGCAGATGTATGATCAAATGTTTCATAACATCGAAAAATGCTGGCGGAAATATCTTTTCTAACAGACAAACAGTGGTGATGACAGAGTCCTCGAGATTCTTTACATCTGATACAATGACCTCCGATGCGCACAATGTTCTGAAAAATTCGCTCAACTCAGACAATACCCCCCATATAGGTTTGTCTAACATATCATGGAATGCTAGGGGTATCAATCGTTGCATAAAGATATGACAATCATGGCTCTTCAACCCATATAACTGTCCATCGTCAATCTTCACAGCCCGAGCAATGTTAGAGACATATCCATCTGGAAATCTCAGTTGCCTCAACCATTGACATACATGTTTTATTTGATCAGGTCCGAGCACGTACTTCGCCTTTGGTTTCAGTACTTTGCCATTATACTCTTTGAGTTCCAATTCTGGTCTTTTACATATTAATTTTAAATCCACACGGGCCTTCAGATTATCCTTCATTTTTCCTTTAATATTCATTACTGTATTGAACACATTATCAAACACATTTTTCTCTACATGCATCACATCCAAATTATGTCGTATCAATAGGGTCGGCCAATACGGTAGTTCCCAAAAAATAGATTTTTTCGTCCAATTGTTTTCCTTCCCAAATCCACGGAAGGGTGTAAAACTGCGGGCATCTGTTAATACATCTGGAAAGTATCGCAATCTTCTTAAAATCTCTATGCCAGACAATCTTGAGGATGGACCTTCTGTTTCAGTTGTGCCTGCTGTAAATGCATTCTTTTGACGTCGGAACGGATGATCGCTGGGTAGAAATCGACGATGGCAATCAAACCAGCAAGGCTTCCTTCCATGCCTCAATCTAAAAGCTTTGGAATCCTCCATGCAGTACGGACAAGCCAACCTCCCATGTGTGCTCCAACCAGATAACATACCATATGCAGGGAAGTCACTGATTGTCCATAGAACAGCGGCCTTCATGTTGAAATTTTGTTTTTTGTGGGCATCATACGTGGTAACACCGTCATCCCACAGTACTTTTAATTCATCAATCAATGGCCTTAGATATACATCAAGATTTTGGCCAGGTGAGGTCGGACCAGGGATCAACAGAGACAAGAAAAGATTTGGACGTTTCATACACAAGCTTGGTGGAAGGTTGTATGGAGTTACAAATAATAGCTAGCATGAGTATGGAGTTGATCTACCCCCAAATGGATTAAATCCATCTGTACATAGACCGAGTCTAACATTTCGCACTTCCATTGCGAAGTTCTGATGAGTACGATCAAAGTGCTTCCAAGCTTCAGCGTCAACAGGATGCGTGATCTTGTTTTCATCGTGTCGAACTTTATTTGCATGCCATCTCATGTGTTTAGCTGTCTTTGAAGACATATACAATCGCTGCAATCTAGGAGTGATAGGAAAGTAGCGGAGCGACTTGTATGAAACTTCCTTTGATCTCGTGCTACCATTGCCTCTTGTCTTTGGCTTGAACCGAGGATGCCCACATGACGGGCATGATATGTCATTTTCCTGCTCCTTGAAATACAACATGCAGTGATTTGGACAAGCATCAATCTTTTTGTAACCCATACCTAGAGCGTTGACCATAACTTTCGCACGATAGAAATTTTGTGGCAATTTCTCATCTTTAGGCAACATACTCTTCACAATCATGCACAAACGGTCAAAACATGATTGACTCAAATTATACTCGGACTTCAAATTCATTAGTTGAAGAACTGCAGACAAGATAGTGTGACATTCACAACCGTTCCAAAGTGGCTCATCAGCATCTTTAAGTAAATCATAAAATCTACTAGTTGCATCGTTTGGTGATTCTTCATCTACGGCAGTTCTTACATCACTAGAACTCATAGCAGAACCCAGTTCTGTTCCTGCAGCATCAAATATCAAATTCGTATATGGATTATCGTGCACCACATTCACCCGTGCATCAAAATCGTTTCTAAATTCTTCTCCATGAAACGCCCAGTTCTGATAATCACTCACAAAACCCTTCCTGTATAGGTGATGTCTAACGCCATGAGGTTCTACAAATCGATTATTCTTACAAATCTTGCAGGGACACCTAATCCGACCTGTGGGATCTACCGTACTGACACTCGCCGTTGCAAATTTAATAAAACTATCGACACCATCCATATATTCATGCGATAACTCATTGTCCACTATCCTACGGTACATCCATTCACGGTTTGCAGTCATTCTGTCGTATGATGTTACGAATAGTATCCTAACGAATTAAGAAAAAAACAATCAGAATGCGACGATGAAGAAAATATCAAATTTATCATGCAATATACTATGTCAAACAATAACAAGAATTTTGATGCATGCATTGATAACTTAATATTTTCATGTGCAAACTATTAATGACACGATACAATCATTTGAAGCATGCTTTTATTATAAAATTTCACATGGAAGTCAAAATCAAATTGAAAGTAACTACATGCAAGCATGGATACAATTACATCAAACATTGCAATACATCATAATCATTCATATCAAATAAATGGCAAACATGTACCTGCAGCAAACACACTTCAATATCTCACTAACTACTACCATGCTTAGCATGGACTCCGTACTCCAAAAATAAGAACACTTCCATATTTCTACATTAAAATCATGCTCAGCATGATCTCCGAACTCCAACAAAGCAGTCCTAGATATCAACAACTAAGTGAGTGTGTGAACAATAAAGTGCTGCATTCAATAAATTAAATAACATGTGATACGTTTGCATCACTTACTCACCACGGGTATTTACCCAATTTGCATTGTTTTTGTCATTTACTTACCACAGGTGGCCGAGCACGAGTTGGTTCCGTTGAAAAATCTGCACAAAAACAAAACAAATTAAGTAACAAACTAACTAATCATGAAACAAGATGAAACACTAACTAAAAAAATTAAAACAAATTAAAACAATTCTAACTAATTGAAAGAAGAGAAAAGAAAAATAGTATATATGTTAAGCCAAATCTAACTAGAAGATGCTAATTTAACAAACCAGCTATAACATGTTGAACCAGTCGACTAACATAAAGTCATAGACAATTTCTAATCTGAACTACTTAGAAAGCAATTTTGAATGTTCTTCTTCTTGGTGTTTTCAATTTGTTAGTTTCAAGAAGATCGGAATCAATTTTGAATGTTCTTCTTCTTGGTGTCACCCTGTCATTTTGTTCCTCAAATCTAAAAGATAGGCAATTGGAGGTACAACATGCAATTCTTGTTGATTACAAAAAGTTCAGACCAAAACACTTTGGTCCCACCATTTCTTAATCCGAAGTTGGATTTAGGAAATACTATCTATTCAACAAAATAATGCGGTATTGTGACATCTCGCACTTCCACCTCAAATATCTATGAAAAATAGTTAGTTGATTAGGTTAAAATGTGAGGCAAGAATCAAGATACTGAATGAGTGAGGTATTTATGCACATTGTTCATAAGGGCACGTTTGTTGGTGCGGGTGAAATACCCCCCAAGATAAAACTTTTCCTTTTCTGTTGTTGTCCATATGAAACATCAAACACATCGGAAATTCCCCCATGTTTTCTGCCACTTTTGGGGAGATGTTCTCCTAAAAAATTAGGGTAATAGACAGTTCTTTTGCTGAACTTTTCTTTTTATGCCCTAAATTAGGTCTGGATAATGATTGATCCAAGCTTGCTTTGTTCAAGCATGGATATTTTTCATTCGTGCAAGCTTGAGAGTGTGAAGTGGTTCATCGGGAGCTCAAGTGAGTCTGAACCAGCTCATTTGAATAAGTTTCCTCTAGTTATTCTAATAAAGGAGATGTCTTATCTAATCTTTTCTTTTTTCTTTTGCTCCCCTTTTGTGAACAGATTTTGCTGATTTAATTTATGATGAGAATCTACCATCTAATTTAACCTGTGGTTGTCTGTTTTTGGGCCATCATCTTTTTTGAGTTTTGGTTCCAACAAAGTGTATTTTCTCGGTTGCCTCCACACAGATAAAATGCATAGCTGAACTTTTCAATCCTTGCACATAGGACAGGTCGGAGCAATTTTGTTTTCAATTTGTTAGTTTGAAAGCACGGCAGGGGGTTAAACCCCCTGCCTTTCCGGCAGGGAAGGGGGTTAAACCCCCTGCCGGAAAGGCAGTTCCGGCATGGGGGGTTGACCCCCCCTGCCGGAAACGCAGGGGGTCGACCCCCCCTGCCGGAAAGCACGGCAGGGGGTTAAACCCCCTGCGTTTCCGGCAGGGAAGGGGCATACAGCGTGAAGAAGAAGAAGAAGAAGAAGAAGAAGAAGAAGAAGATTACCTGCGCGTCGCCGGACGGTGGCGGGAGGTTGACGGGGAGCGGCAGCTGGCGAGCGCCGGCTGGCGAGCGGTGGACGGGGAGTGGCGGCTGGCGAGGTCGCCGGTGGCCGGCGCAGTCGACAGCAGAGAGGGGGAGACCTGGAGCGAAGCTCGGGGGCCACTGGGTCGCCGGAACTCAGAGCGGAGGCGAAGAGGTGGCAGCAGGGAGGATCGTCGGTCGTCGGCGGCTGAGGACGCCGGTTGCGAGTCGCCGGCGACCGAAGGGGAGACAACACCTCCCGGCAGCAGCCACAGGGAGGAACAGCAGGGAGGAGGAAGAGGTTGGCGGCGGGTCGCCGGTGCTCGGGGTCCCTGGCGCAGCCGCTAGCCAAGCAGGGAGGTCGGCAGCGAGGATCGTCGGCGAGGCGGCGGCGGCCGGACGGTGGCGAGAGCCGACGGGCGGCGGGAGGGAGAGGGCGGCGGGCAGGAGCAATACAGCGAAACAGGAAAAAGAGAAAGAGGGATGGGATTAGGGATTTACGCGACATTTAGCGACGGCTTAGCGACGGAAACATTCCGTCGCTAAGCCGTCGCTAAATCAAAATACAAAAAACGCGACAGAATATATTCTGTCGCTACGCCGTCGCTAATTAGCGACGGATTAGCGACGACAGAGTTCCCTCTCTAAATCCATCGCTAAAATGGTGTTCTTGTAATAAAAAGTAGCGACAAAAAATTTAGTCGCTAATCCGTCGCTAAGTAGCGACAGATTCTATCTCTAGCTAATCTGTCGCTAATTAGCGACGGATTTTTTCCGTCGCTAATTTCCGTCGCTAATTAACAATTTTCTTGTAGTGTAATGGTGTGACCTTCGACTCGCAGGAGAATACATTTACTAGGAATGCTCGACACCCCTGTCGTATATACTTCTGAACCTTTAATACCGATACAATTCGGCCCTTCACCGTAGGTCTAGAGAGCCGAAACTCAACCTTTGGCCATCCTGGTCGGGACAAAACCACTTTCCCTTGGCGACAGAGAACATTGGCATAATGTTCATATAACCAATCCATCCCCAATATGACATCATATTCAGTCATATCGAGCAAGATTAGGTCAGCAGGTAAGTTCTACCCTTCAAGTACAATTATGACATCAGGGATGTAGTTTACACATATCGAATTATATCCTATCGGATTGTACACATATAATTCATGTTTCAGAGATTCAGTATGTGCACCTAGTAATTTCGCAAACTCTATAGATATGAACGAATGTGTAGCACCATAGTCAAATAGAACAAGTGCAGCACAGCCATTGACAAATACCGTACCTTGTACCAGATTTCCTTTCTCCAACTCCTCCACATTGGTGGCATATACGCGTCCAGGCACCCTCTTCTGTGTATTTTGCTGTGGTGTTTGTTGCGGCTGAGATGATTGTTGCTGCTGCCCCCCTCCGGCATTACGTTTCTGCATATCCGCCATCTTCTTGTGGCACTGACGGGCATAATGACCCATCTTTCCATAGTAGAGACATGCACTAGTGTCTCTGGGGCAAGGTTGTCCGTAGTGGAACCGGTTGCACTTCTGGCACACCCGATTTTGTCCCTGTTGTTGCGGAGGACGATTTCCACCATTGTACTTCTGCTTCTTGTAAGGTGGCTGGTACTTCTTGCCACCGTGGTGCTGCGGCAGACCAGCTCCCCGCTTCCCCAGTGTGTCCTTTTGACTCTTCCTTGATCGCTACCATTCTTCGTTCAGCATAGTAGCCACTTTAATGGCTTGTGCGAGGGTGGATGGCAGATTTATCATCACTCGTGGTCGTAATCTGTCCTTGAGTCCGCGAACATACCTAGTTCCTCTGGCTTTATCATTCGATAACAAATTTGGGCAATAACGCTCCAAGGACCAAAATTTGGTAGTGTATTCTACCAAATTCATATTTCCTTGAGTAAGCTCCAAGAACTCCTGATGCTTTTGATCACGAGCGTACTGAGGGAAATATGTCTCTAAAAATGTCCGCTTGAAATCTTCCCGTGGAATAGTATCCATCCCGGCAAAGTGGATGGTTCAGGTTGTGTCCCACCACTTTTGAGCATCTTCCGTCAAACGATAGGTACCAAAGTCCGTTTGTTTATCCTCGGGGACAGGCAAAACTTGAAATGCTCGTTTTGTTTCCGCGATCCAGTTCTCGGTTACCTCTGGGTCAGCCTTTCCCGAAAACGTTGGCGGATTTAATTTCAGGAATTTCTCATATGTGATCGTGTTGGTATTTTGACTCCTGCCTATGGCCGCAGCTAGCTCTGTCTGGTTGCGTGTTTGAGTGTCGATTGCTTGAGCCAGATTACCGAGGGTTTCCATCACGAAACCCCTTTGCTCCTGCCATTCATTGGTTGTGCTCGAACTGGCTTGGGATCGGCGATACATCTATTAACCATTCCAATATACAATTTTACCATTTTTGAATTGTAGTGTTCCAAAAATAATTACATGTATATATTTATACTTATATAGGAAAAACAATGTAATTATCATGACTAATAAAGTAAAAATAAATAAAAATATACTCACAGAGCGATCTCAGGATGTGGCATGACCGTGATCTTTGATTTATTGTTCCCAGGCTCTGATACCATAACTGTAACGCCCCAAAATTTTAACCCAGATTTTTTTGAGGATTTTTTATTTTTTTATAAAGCGGAAACAACTAATAATTCCAGGGTTAAGCATTTCAGAATGATACAGGAAGGTAAAAGCAAACCACACCATTTATTTTTATTTCAATAATAATAGAATCCAACCTCAGAGTTTTCACATTATGAGTCTCAAAATAAAATTTCATATCCGAAAGAAAGTAGGACCGCCAGGGAACAAGTAGATCAAGTCTTGGTCAGCGCCTCATCCCACGTCGCTCATAGAACTACTCTGTGCCTGAAAATGATACAAATTATAGGAATTAGACTACCACGTCTAAGTAGGAAAGACTGTACTCTTAATGCAGGTATGTCATGAATCTAATAAATGACGTGGTTGTCGTGTGTGAATTTTCAGCCTATTAAAAATCGCACAATTAAGACTATGTAGCAGCAGTAACAGACATATAGACATATAACTAGGCAGGCAAACAGCTTATGCAACCATTATAATTAAGCAATTAAAGCATTTTATGCAAAGACAACAATTAAGCAAGTAAGGCATTAAGCAATTAAAGCATATTCTGCAACGATAATAACAATCGTGCATAGCATTCATGTAGCAATCACAATATGAATTTGATTATCTCATATCTACACATTTCAGGACACAAACCCAGAACATGCTGGAAAAATATAAACATGTCTCCCTAGAACACCACTCACTATGATACCTGAAATGTTCTAATTCATGTTTATCTTTTCTTATCCCGCGGGTACGCACGGGCCGAGGCAACCATCACAGAAGAGAACGTTCGGGGGTATATTATTCAAAGTTGTTTTATTAACCCGAATATTCTAAATGTGACTGAAATCCCAAGGGAGCGGCCAGTGACCGAGAGAAACTCCCAAAGGCCAAAACCAAACCAAGATGCATCCCTAACTTCTGCAGAAGAACATGGAGCTACCACCTAGGACATATTGGTAGTCCGGGTCCCCCAACTCCGAGGACTGGGGACCAACGAGTCATTTTAGCTCGAACAAATAAACACGTCCCCAGAGATTTGTACCACCTACCCTCTCTAAGGTAAGCCCGAATCTGAGTGGGTAAATCTTTTTATTTAGTTAACCTTTCAGAGTGTAGGGGCATTTTCCCAAACCTTCTACTACCATAGTAGTAGATTCCCAACCTTAATCAGTTTACCAAGGTGTATAAACCAACCCAATCATTTTCCATATGGTTTACATAAACCCACTTTGAGTGCTCCGGTGCCTTTAAACCAGTCAAGCACAAAAGTTAATATTTAATTTTCTTACCAGTACAATGGAACCCGACCACGTACTTACATTAGGTACTTAACCCGTATCGCCCATTGGGCAAGGTTTCCCAAACAACCCCCTAGCAGGAGGGGATAATAATGACTAACTTAATCATTTATCCAGTTAGGTTACCCCTATATTATTTCCTTTCAATTCACAATGCACCAAGGAAAAGAAATTTACATAATCTGAGTACATGCAATGCCAATGTCCATACATAACATCTCTTTGATATGCCTCACTTATTTCCTATGTAAAGGGATCAAGTGTTGCAGACAGTTTTAGTTATGGATTAGAAAGAAAAAGAATTACAACCTTAAGCTGATATGAATTGGGGATATAGAACTACAGATGCATGGATGCTAGATACAGACATTTTCAGAATTACGAAAAAATGCCAACATAAATTTTGTTAGAGGACTTCGCCGAAAGTATTCTGCTGCAAACAGTAATTTACCTAAACATGCTTAAGTATTGCACCACAAAATCTGATAATCAAGGTGTAAACACCCCAAATTTTCCACATCCATTCTCAAACAACCCTCCTCGTGTAGTGCCAACCCTGTTAGGTCAGTGTAGGAGTCAAACCCCGAGTCAGTTTCACAAAATCACCATTATACCCATTTTCATTAGGAAAATTACCATTTTACCCCTAGGTCATCCCAGACCCCAGTCAGTCGGAGTCAACCAAGCTCATTGGTCAGTTCAAGACAGTTAGAATATCAGTCATCTCAAGCTCATCTGATCTCATAAGGAATAAACCATTTTCATTTTTTACCATTCCTGCCAAAATGGGATCATTTCTTCAGAAATGAGCTTACTTCTCACTCAAATCTAGGCCAATTGTCTCTAAGTCAGTCATTCATAGTCAGTCATACTCCCCAGAGTCTAACTTGAGCTCACCACGAGTTCAAGCGCTCCAATTTCAGTTCAAAAGCCTTTCCAAGTGTCTAGGAGCCCATTTTAGTCCATTTCAGCTCTTTCAGCTGAAATTGAGCTGAGTTCAGCCAATTGAGCTAGTGTTCGAGCTTCGATTTTAGTTCATGTCAGTATTATTGACCTTTTTTTTTTAGCTCAAAGTCAGCTCAAGTTCGTAATTCACTTCACTCCAGTGACCATTCCGTACCATTTCTCTAAAAATGACAGCTTTTCTTGAAAATTCAGTCGGAAAGGTCAGTTGAGTCAGTGCCTGGTCAGTTCATTTGAGTTCTGAAACTCTAAAACTCAGCTCAATCCAGCTCATTTCAGTTCAATCCAGCTCGAACCTCAATTTTCAGTGTCACTCTGATCCAGTAGAGTCCCGAAAACCATTTCTTGAGCTATTTTGCAAATTTTATCAATTTTAATGCTTTTTAAACTGGTACAGCTGCCAATCGGGGTCTAACATCTAAAATTCTCCATTCAGGGTCTGCATTTCGCATGTCATTTCTCATCATTTCATATCATTTCTTAGCATTTCATAACATTTCATCACATTTCATCACATTTCATTTCATTTTCGAAGTCCAGAACTCCAGTTTTATAAATTTCAATCCATATTGAGTTTTAAAAGTTTTCAGAAATCAATTTCAAACCTCGGGTTTCCAAAATTGACATTTTCACCCCGGGAGTCTAAATTTGGAAATATTTTCTCAAGAAAAACAATTTGGATTTCTTTCAAAATCAAATTTTCAAGTTTTACACTGGATTTGCTTCGCAATGAGCTATTGAACTTTAAAATCTGAGCTCGTTTCAAAAACTGCCAAAAATAGCTCATTTCGGTTGGAAGCATTTTCTCGAGAAAAACAATATGGATTTCTTTCAAAAATATATTTTTAAATTCTACATTGGATTTGCTTCGCAATGGGATATTGAAATTCAAAATCTGAGCTCGTTTCAAAAACTGCCAAAAATAGCTCGTTTTGTTGGAAGCATTTTCTCGAGAAAAACAATTTGGATTTCTTTCAAAATTACATTTTCAAATTCTACATTGGATTTGCTTCGCAACGGGGTATTGAACTTCAAAATCCGAGCTCGTTTCAAAAACTGCCAAAAATAGCTCGTTTCGTCTAAAAATTTTCTAAAAAGACTATTTTACCCCTCTAATCGTCAAAATGAATTTCAAAATCAAAATTTGGACCCGCTCTGAGATGGCCCATTCATTTGCATTTCTATTTTATTCAAAAAAAAATGCTTCTTTTTATTTGTTTTTATTGATTTTTATTTATTTATTATTATTATTATTAGTATTATTTTTTTTAGAGAGGTGGGACCCACAAGGTGGTTGCCCAAACCTCCAGCCCCATTTCTTTCTTTCTTTCCTTTTCCTTTTTCCCTCCTTTTCTTTCTTTCCTTTCTTTTTCCCTTTTCTTTCTTTTTCTTTCTTTTCTTCTTCCTTCTTTCTTTCCTTCTTCCCTTCCTTCCTCCCTTCCTTTCCCTAGCCTCCAGCCATTCACGTATGGCTTTTCATAAAGGTCATTTGATATTATTAGAAACTTAGGTCTTAGTTGATTAAGACCTAAGTTAGCAAATACCAAAAAGAAAAAAAGGAAAAGAACGGCTCCTCTCCCATCTCACGCCTCTCTCCTATTCTCTCTCATATTCTCTCTCTTTACCTCCCTTCTTCTCTCCTTAGCTGCTACAGCCACAGCAGCCTTCCAACCTCTTTGAAGCTCCATGCCCAGCAGCTCCAGATCATCTTCAACCTCCGACATCCTCTTTGCAGCTGCAGCAACATTCAACCATCTTCTTCAGATACTCTCCCTCCCTCTTGGCTCTCCATTGCAACCATCCTTGTTGCAGCCCCCTTTCAAGCTCCTTTCTCCAGCCGACAGCCACCACTTGGCTGCAGCTTCAGCCCAAGCAATCACCATACGGTTGGGATCAACAGCTCTCTAGCAGACCTTCCTTCTTCAGCCGGTCAACCCACCTTCAGCTAGCATCTCCAAGATACTCCCCAACTCCCTTGCTTAGGTGACATCTCCAGCAGCACCCCTGCAGCAGCCACCATCAAATTCCATTGGTACTCCAGCACCAACTCTTTGCAACCCTCTTGCTTCAGCTGCAGCCACAACAGCCACAGCTTACACTTCCAACCAGCACCTCCGGTCATCTCCAGCTGCAGCCTCCACGCCTAGCCGGTTCAAGCCACCATCTGCTTCAACAAACAGCTGCAGCCTCCACCTTGCTTCAGCCGGTCTCCACTTGGAAGCATCACCTTCAAGCTCCCAGCCAACAGCCACACCTCCCTCACGCCTGGCAGCAGCTGCTCCACATCCAAGCCATCCCCATCTTCCAGCCCTCTCTCAAGGTAAAGTGTTGCTTTACCCTTTGGCTTTCATTTTTTTTTTTAAGATATTTATCACATGGTTTATTTAAACACAACGTGAGATCAGACCAAAGCTGGTTTCATATTGTTGAAAACTCTCATTTAATCTCTCTCTCTCTCTCTATATATATATATATATACATATATATATATATATATATAGATAAATACAAAACTTGTGCTTTATGTGTAGGCTAAAAAATGAAAAGATCCGTCCACTCAATGGATCGAATCTCTCATTTTGGAGAGCCAATATTAAATTGATCATATCCTCCTCGATTTAGGTTTTAGTTTTATGATTCATGTCATCTTATGTTTGCATGCACTTAGATTAATTCGTTTTGCTAGTTATTTCGTTTCATATATGAACCATGCTTTACTTAGTTTAAAATTTGTAAAATTTTAGTTTTTAGACAAAGTCCATACAGCAATTTATGTGATTTTATGCATTTAAAAATTTTGTAAATTTTAGAGTAGTTAGGTTTACATGTCTTTGTTGTACTGTCAAAACTTTGATTCAATTCGGGTTTAGGAACCTTTCTAAACCAACCAAACTCTAAATCGGGTTTTCTGTCATCCAAAAATTTCAATTCCTGCTTTAGCAGACAAAAACCTTCGGATTCACCCTTATGTGGGATTCGAATCATTCTATAAAAATCACAGTGGATTCAGGATTGAATCTACTAATGATCTGGAAATTTTGAGCTTTTTCCAGTAAGTTTTGACCTCTGTCAAAAATCGGATTTCCCAGACCCCTGAGAAAATTTTGATTTTCCTGTGTCAGGGTACAGACATACCCTAATACATCGAGTCTGTTCAATCTATAGCCTGTATGCAAAAACTTTCAACATGAAAGTTTTTCCTAACATAATGTTCTGCAATTTCCCAAAATTTGGGAATTTTTGGATCTGTTTCATTATTTTTCCCGGATTTTCTCTTTCTGTCTAACAGATTCCAATGTCCAGAAATCTCAGAGATTTAGGTCTCTGATAACAGTATGGCCTTTTCCAAACCGTAACCCGAATCCCAATAGTGTCAAAATATCAAATTTTCCTCTGTTTGTCAGGGACATTTTCCCACAATTTCAGCCATTTTCCCATCTGTCTACCATTTTTACCACATTTTCTACCGAAACCTGTCTGTTTCCTTCATTTACTAGAGTCGCCGGATTCCGATCCGACTTGCCGGAGTGATACAGCTCCGACCATAGGTCAAAAACAGAAAGTGTAAAAGGCAAAAATCCTTGCCTTACTGTAATCTGTCATCCCATAAAATTTGGGAAATTTTTATGGAAGTTTGATATCCTAAATCCCCTTTAGAATCAATATTTTAGGCAAAAATCATGAAATTTAGGGTTTTTATTTGAATTTCCATATTTAAAAATACAAAAAAATTAGATTTTCGAGCTTCATTCTGTTTTTAGGGTTATTTTAGGTGTCCATGCCAAATTTGGTTTAATTCCAAGTTCATTTGCTCCATGTGTTAGTTTATCTTTAAATTCAGAAGCGAAAATCAGGTTAAATTTGATATTTTGGGATATTTTCGTCATTTTAAGGTTTTTACCATGTACATAAGCATGTAGAATCATATTAGGGTTAATTTTAATCTCATTTGCATTTCATATTTTTCCATTTTGCAAAATTTATTTCAGAAAACCCTGGTTTCAAGGCCATAGTCTTGTTATCGGGGTATTTTGGTCATTTTGACCATAATTTCGAAATTTCAATTTCTAATTTCATAAATTTTCATGCATATCATCATGTTTTATCATATTATGTTTGATTTATTTCATTTGATTTTCAAAATTCCAAAATTTATAAAAATTCTTTCAGAAAACCCTGATTTCAAGGTCATCAGGGGTATTTTGGTCATTTTGACCCCAATTTCGAATTTTCAAGTTTATTTTCAAAATTTATTCATTATTTCTCATGTTTATATCAAAGGGGGTATGATTTTGGGTTTATATCTGAATAATATCCGATAATTTCCCATATTTTCGGATAAATTCAGAAAAACCTACATTTTTGTGCTAACCTTGTTTTCTAGTTTTGCAGGAACATTCAAGAAGAAAACTTAGATTTTATTTATTTTATTTCAATTCAATGTAATCTCAAATGTAATAATTTGGAATAAGAGTTACATTTCTGCTTAGAATAGGGCTGCATTGCATATAGTTTAATTTATGCAAATTTCAATATGTGATGTATCATTCATGCACATTATTTCAAATTCACTATGGTTTACACGAATGGCACGTGCACAAGCTTTTATGGAGTTTATAAACTCGGTGGGATTCGTATTTATGGCCATAGTCAGAATACGAAGAAAACCAAGATTTATGATCTTCGTATTAGCCACATTCAGCCTACACACTTAGGCTAACTTCAAAATGCACTGCATTTTTCAAAGTTTTAAAAGGATTTTCCAATTCCTCAATTGAAATTCCCTTTTCAAATTCATATTCATTCATTCATATCATTCAAATTGCATTATTTTCAAATTCATTTTTCTAATTTCAATTTTAGATAAATCAGTTTTCCCAAAAATTTCCAAGTTTCTCAGGATTGGATTTTCTCAGAATTCCAAACTTTCAAATGAGATTTCAAAGCATTTCCCAATTTCAAATCAAGATTTTCCTATGTTTTCGAATTCTCAAATTTCAAAATCCCAAGTTTTCAGAAATTCATTTTCTCATATTTTCCAGTTTTCTTGAGAATTCATTTTCCATTTCAAAAGTCATTTTCCAATAAATTTCTTAGATTTTCTCAAGATTCTCAAATCCATTTTCTCAGAAAAGCAATTCCAAATTTCAAAATCGATTTTCCAAAGTTCAAGTTTTCCTGAGAAATCACTTTCCAATGCAAATTTCTGATTTCCAATGAAATTCAATGATTTTCCCAAGGATTCAATTTCAAGTACTTTTTTAATCATTTTTCCAGCATATTTCAATTTTCCAAAGCAAACATCATATTTTTTTTTAAACTTGCATTATTTTCAAAATTCCATAGCACAAGCCTGATTCTTTGTGCATTCTAGGAAAAATAGAGCATAATTTAGCTATTTGAGTCGAGTTAAAGCACATAATTGATCCTTGGTTCAATTACCCCTGGTAAAGGTGCCAGGAACGATTGAACCTCGTACCGACAGGCGGATCCCATTCCATGGAATTTTCCCGCAAATTTTCAAAACGGAGGCGAGTAATTTTCAAAACCATTTTCAAAACTTTGGTCGAGTTTGACTCGCGAAATTCGTTTCTCTCTCGCAAGGGAGGGGAAAAATTTTGCGATGATAACAGGTTTGGCGACCGTGATGGGACCTGTCCTTGCCTGATCAATTATATGCTTTAACTTAGCCCAATTGTCAAAATTATGTTCTATGAAATGTCAGCTTTAATTTCTGATATCATGTGAACCTAGGAGCCTAGACTTGAACCCAGCTGACATGGATTGCATGTAGACTAGGCATGGTTTGGTAGGACCATATTGAGGAGAATTATGCATGCTCACATAGACTTAGGTCTGAAATACAACACTTCTCAATCTAGGACTTGTATGAAAACAATGTTTGCTTCTTCAAAAGTTTTCAAAATTCTATCTCTTTAGGACTTAGAGCCCTCTGTTTGCCTGCATGTGATCATATTTTAAAAACCACCCCACCTATGTCTACCCGGTCTTCACGTTGCTGGGCTCTCTTCCAGAACCATAGTTCGGGACAGAGCCTCACAACTGGGCCACTTATTTGGGCTAACGCCCCCCTGCCACGTACCAAGGGCCATAGTCCAACGTATATCGGCAGGCGCTCAAGGATGTTGGGAAAACACAAGCCTAGACCCGGAGATGAGTTTTATGCCACGTACATCGAGCCTCGGCTCGAGTATATCGTCATAGCATGATTGGACACAGTTGATCTAAGCCTAGAGTCAGGATTAGGGTCCTAAAGCTCTTTCAAAATCAATGCATTTAAAGTTGGCTTCTTAGGGATTGATGTATGTGCATAATTGTTTGTAATTGAATTTATGATATTCATTTTCGCCTTATTTTTCCCAATTTTTCCAAAATACCAAACAATTTTCCAAAATACCTCATTTTTCATCTTTTATGAAATATCTCCTTTTTCTCAAAAACCCTGGACGATTTTTCTAAATTATCCATCTTTTCCTTCAAAACTCCAGGAAATTTTCCATTCTTTCGTTCCTCTGGACTTCGAATTTCCAGCTTTCATTTTATCCTGCCTGCAATTTTCAAATTTCTTATATTTTTCCAAAGTCTAATTCCAGTCTTCTTGTCTTTCAGTCCAATGGCATCCAGTCAGCTCGATTCTGTTTTTCCTGAGGGTCACATCTTCTATGAGGTGCGACAAAGTCTTCCTGAGCATCGATCTCTTAGCACCGGACCCTTCTTCCCCCGGTGGTACTATGTCTGGTTCAAAAATTTCTCTCGTATGTTTCCGGACCACTTGAGCGATTGTGGGTTGGAATTGGCATCTGCAGTGGGAAAGTTGACAGTCAACGGCAATCTGATTCATGCACTGGCGGAGCGGTGGAATCCGCGCACTTGCACGTTCTGGTTCCCGTGGGGCGAGATGACAATACTGATGGATGAATTCTCAGAGATTATGGGACTGCCTGAGCCAGCCGGTCAGCCTGGAGATCCGTTAGAGCAGCAGTTTCTGATCAATGTCAAGGGTCTGAACCCCAAAGATGTCGTAGCTCGCATGACAGGGCGCAAGTCTTGGCCACTGATTGAAGAAAATGGGAATGAATACGTGAGTCTGATCGAGATCTACCGACAGTATGGAGAATTCGCAGAAGTCAGCTTGTTGTCCAGGACAGCTCGAGAGAGAATTCAGCATGCGATGGTTTTGTGTACTGTGGGACTTGCTTTCTTTCCAGATGGACAAAATTATGTGATGTCAGAATAGTTCAACTTTTGAGAAGATGGGGAAGTCGACAGACCAGCCGTCTCTCGATAGCCATGGCCGCGCTTGCTTTTCTATACAGAGGACTGACCCGCTTCACACTTGGAGAGTCCATCTTAGTCGAGGGATGTACTTATGCTCTTCAATCTTGGTTCCTTCAGCATGTACCAACCAGAGCTAGTTCATTCAGATACAACGGTAAGGAGCTCCTTCCAGTTGCGCGGTACCGATTCCTGATCGACTATCTGCAGGAAGAAGAAGTGGTGTGGGACTATTTTGATCGAGAATTATCGCCTCCCAGATACACCTATGCATATGGCAAGAGATTCAAGTTGCTTGGTCCGTTCTTCTGTGCTTACTATCATCCGGAGCGGTGTGTTCGACAGTTTTCTCAGAGACAGAAGCACATAGAGATGCGGCTGCTATCTGGAGTCGTGCCAGAGTTCGACCTTACATTAGCACAGTGGTCCGGAGCATACCATTCTGCCAGATATGGCTGGGACTCTTTTGTTACTCTTCCGCTTTTTCCCGGTCCTCGTGTCTCTGCTAGTTATAAAGAGTGGTGGCAAATTGTCTGTCCGCCCCCTCTTTCTCAAGTTTATTATTGATGCAATCATGTTTTCTTTCAATAAATAAAAATCTTGCAAATTCTTCAATTCTTGGTTTGACGACCTCGCCTAGGTAACAAGGCTTAAATTTTCAGTTGTTTATTTTCTTTGCAAAGGAATGACAACGCAATTGTCGTAATCCCCGCGACGACTCAATCCCTAGTAATGGGATATTCTTTCAAATTGTCTACCAAAATTCTCAGCGAATATTTTCTTCCAATCAAAATCTCTCTAAAAAAAGCCTAACCATCGATTTTGCCCTGCAGAGAGCATTTGTGACAGTCAATGGTTCAAACAAGGTCAGGGAAGAAGACTGCACCAGTCGAGGGAATCGCATATTCGACAGCTTCAGGCGAAGAAATGGATTCCCCGCGCTCAGGCAAAAATCAGGGGCAACAGGTTGAGGATGACATTGATCCTCAAATGTATGCCATGTTTAAGAAGATGATGACTAAGATGCTGGCAGAACAAGCTGAAGCCAGTACAGAGAAAGCACAGGTGAAGCAAAAGACAAAAGGCCGGGCAGTCAAGAAAGCCTTGAAGATATCCAAGAAGCCTGCCCAGCATGTTGATGCAACTGATGAAGAGGAATCAGTGGAAGATTCAGATGAAGAGTTTGAGACCCATCAGGCATTCCGCAAGTCTACCCAGGGGCAGGGGTCAGCCCACAAATTCAAAGAGTAATCTCTCAATGACTCTAACCAGCCGCAGTTCAAAGATGTGGTCAGAATGCTTCGAGACCTGCAGGCCCGCGACAAGGGCAAGAAAGTCTTCACCAGCAAAGACTTCTATGATGGTTTGGATGGGGACGACAATCTCGAGAATCTCCCCAGAAAGTTTATCAAATTCGATGGTTCTGGCGATCCTAAAGCTCATCTCGCCATGTTCTTCGCTGAATGCTCCAGATTCAAACGAGACAACCGTGCACTTTTCCTATGTTTCCCTCGCAGTCTGGAGGGAACCGCAGCTAAATGGTACTCGGAGCATGTAAATCCAATTGAGTTGAAGGAATTTGACAAAGTGGTAAACATGTTCATTGAGCGATTTCTCTTCAATGCTGAGGCACTTCCCACCCTCAGCCATCTTTGCGGCCTTAAACAGAGAGAAAATGAGAAGGCCAGAGATTTTATCCACCGATGGAGGTCAGCTTGTAACAAGATGAGGGACCCCATATCAGAGGGACATGCTTTGTCCCTAATTCTGAGTAACTTCTCACAGCCTCTAAGAGGTCTCATCTCTACTGCACCATCAAGGACATTCATTGAACTGATAGAGCGAGCTGAATGGCTCGAGTTGAGCATGGAAAATGGTTTCTATGAAGGCTTCACCTTTACTAAGAACAACGGCCAAACTGAGCAGAAGAAGAAGACTCACTTCACTCATTCTGTCAGAAATAATAATTGGAACCACTGTAAGGAGCAGAACAAAGATTTCTGTTATGGGGCAGGAAGTTCCAACAAGAACGATCAGAAAGGCAAGTCAGTGCCTCAATACAATAAGCCACTTCAATTAGAACAGGGACCGAAGCCCCGAGAAAAAGTAAAGCATGAAGGGTGGAGTTATGACAGGAAATTCACTCCACTAGACCAATCCCTTGAGACTGTGCTCGAGTATATGTTGACCAAGGAGATGGTCAAACTGCCTAGGTTGGTTGATCCTCCTATTCCCATGGGGAAATTCAAAGATCAATTTTGTAAATTTCACAAAACAGTGGGGCACAATACTGAGAACTGCTTCGTTCTCAAAAATATTGTTCAGGATCTCATCGACAAGAATCTTCTGGTAGAGGGTGCCGAAGATGAAAATATGGATATTCTAAAGAAACCCTTTCCCCATCATTCTACGGAGGTCGTCTCTGAACAGCCTTTTCAGCCGCAGGAGCATATTAGGCCATGCTCTAAAAGGGATATGCAAGTCCAACATCAGGTCCTGGTACTGCAGCAAACTAAGTCCAAAGCTCAGAAAATGGATCTCATTGCAGCTTTTGGTAAAATGAAAGTATCTGATGAACCCGCTGGGGTATCTCCTGAGGTGGCTAAAAGAATGCCATGGCTCCCCAAGCACTTTATTAAGCCCGCTCCGGAGAAAGGTGAGACATCGACACCAAAGTCGATTACTGCATTATCCCATGTCTCAATCTTGGATTTAGCCCAAGCTTCCGCCAAGCACCAGCAAGTGTTGAATGATCTGTTGCGGAAAATCAAAGTGAAACCGAGCATAACTCCTGAAGACATGGCCCAGATAGTCAATCAGGCCATGACAAATGCTCCAATCACTTTTTTAGATGAAGATCTTTCTAAGCCGCATGTGTTTCACAACAACGCTTTGTATGTTGTGATTCGAGCCAGAGGAATGACTGTTCCTCATGTGCTGATAGATGGAGGCAACAACCTCAATATATGCCCAGAAATGACAGCCAAAGCTTTGGGCATTAGAGAAGAGGAATATATCCCAGACCCGATCACTATCTACGGGTTTGATAATCATGGCCAGACAGCTAAAGGGAAAATTTTCATTGACTACTCGGTCCACTCTGTCCTTTTTCATGTGGTCAACGTACCCCCAACGTATAATCTGTTGTTGGGACGACCGTGGATTCACAACACGAACGCGGTGCCGTCTACTTTACATCAGTGTGTCAAGTGGTCAAAAGGTGGAATGATCACAACAGTCTTGGGCGAGGATCCGGAGAAGAGGCTTGCACAACCCATGGTTCCTAGGCCCACTTTCACTACTGATATCCCTAGCATTAGGGGCATTGATGAGGTCAGCTTTGAAGAAAATTCGGGAATACTGCAGATGGCTGAACAGCCAGCACATACAGTGGTCATGACTCGATGGAGAGGCCCACAGTTTTTCAAGATTGGAGGACGAATTGACTATAGTACATTCAAAGATCATCCACTGTTCTCCCAATTTATGAAGGCCAAAAAGGGATTCGATCTGTTAGTAAAGCATGGTTATCAGCCTTTTCAAGGCTTGGGAAAAAATGGGAATGGTCGTCTCGAGCCAGTAATTCCTCAGCACTATACTCAGAGAGCCGGATTGGGCTTTAGTGGCAGAAGATCTCAGAAGGGCACTATCTTTATCAAAGGGACGCACTAAGGGCATCTGCTTGTCTTTCATTTCTATTCTTTTGTTTTCACATTTAGGATGATATCCCGTTTCATTTCAATCATTGTCCTCAATTCAATCTTTCAATAAAGTTGCAAATTTCCTTTGTCTATCTGGATGCCATTTGTCTCTTTACTTCTCGTTATCAAATCTTTGAAATTTTGCCATTATTCTTCTCTTTTATCTTTCAAATTATTTTCTTAACAAAAGTAATTTGTTTTATGATAGGAGATTTTCCTGAATCGATTTATTCTCCAATTTTCAGAATGTCTTCCCGATCTATCAAGAAGCTCGTTCTTAATCCAGAGGCCTTTTCAAAGCCAACAGTGATTCATCAGGTTAAAATAAGAGCAGAATGCAGTCAGATTACAAAACAGTCAGAAGAACCTGCAGAATTTGATTCAGCTCTTCAAGAATTACCAGAATTTGCAGCAATTCAGAAACAAGATGAGCCATCATCCTTAATTCAGGATCCGACTGAGGATATCAATATTGGATCAGAAGACGATCCTAAAATTCTCAAGATTGGCAGCAGTTTGAGCCCGGAAGAGAAAGAAAGGCTCACCCGTTTTCTCAAGCAACATGAAGAAGTGTTCGCGTGGACGTATGAGGACATGCCAGGTCTAGATACCAAATTGGTTGAGCATCGTCTCATCCTAAAACCAAATGTCAAGCCGGTTAAGCAGAAACTGAGAAAGATGGATCCTCGAGTGGAACAACAAGTTAAGGAAGGTCTAGAAGACCTACTCAAAGCAGGGTTCATTCGAACCATTGACTATCCAGATTGGCTAGCAAATATTGTTGCTGTTCCCAAGAAAAATGGTAAAGTTCGAATTTGCATCGACTTCAGAGATCTCAATAAAGCAACTCCTAAGGATGATTATCCACTTCCTAATATTGATCTTTTGATTGATAGCACAGCAGGTCACGCTATGTTCTCTTTTATGGATGGATATTCCGGATATAATCAGATCAAGTTGGCCGCTCGTGATCAGTCCAAGACATCTTTCACTACTCCTTGGGGCACTTTTTGTTATACAGTCATGCCATTTGGGCTTAAGAATGCTGGAGCCACTTATCAGCGTGCTATGGCCGTCATTTTCCATGATCAGATGCACAAAATCATGGATGCCTATGTCGATGATATTCTGGTAAAATCCAAAGAAGAAGAAGATCACATCGAAACTCTCAATCAAGTTTTCAAGCGGCTCATTCTTTACAAGCTAAGACTCAATCCACAAAAATGTGTTTTTGGAGTCGAATCTGGCAAATTGTTAGGCTTTCTAGTCAGCAAAAAGGGGATAGAAGTTGATCCCGCTAAGGCCAAAGCTATCATTGACATGTCTCCCCCGACTAATCTGAAAGAATTGCGTAGCCTTCAGGGACGCATGCAATCGATTCGGCGATTCATATCCAATTTGGCCATGAGATGTGAGCCTTTCAATCATTTGCTCAGGAAAGGAGTGAAATTCGAATGGGGACTAGAGTGTCAGCAATCGTTCGAACGCATCAAGAAATATTTGCTCAATCCTCCTGTGTTAAAGCCGCCAGAATTAGGGAAACCCCTACTGCTATACATTTCAATTAATCAAGTGGCTTGTGGCGGATTTTTGGCGCAATACGAAGAAGGCAGTCTGGTAGAGCATGCCATTTACTATGTGAGTAAAACCTTCATTGATTATGAGAAGAAATACTCTCAGATAGAGAAGACATGTCTAGCTCTGGTTTGGATGTGTCAGAAATTGAGACACTATCTGTTGACATCTGAAGTCAAGATCCTATCCAAATTAAATCCTCTCAAGTATATTCTAGAGCAACCCTTCCTCAGTGGACGGATTGCCAAATGGCAGGTTTTATTGATGCAATACGATTTGGAATATGTCTCTCAGCAATCTATCAAGGGCCAAGCAATTGCAGATCAATTAGCAGATTTTCCTTTAGCAGAAGATGTTAAAGTCGAGGATGATTTCCCCGATGAGCGGATCTGCAATATTCAACAATCCCCAATTTGGAATTTATTCTTTGACGGTTCCAAGAATATGGCAGGCATAGGAATCGGGATTCTGTTGATCACACCTGAGAAGGAGATGATCCCCTTTTCTCTCAAATTAGATTTTCAGTGCACTCATAATATGGCCGAGTATGAAGCTTTGATACAAGGTCTGAAAATTCTACGAGACTTCAATGTCAAAAGAGTGCATGCTTATGGCGACTCTTTGCTCGTCGTCAATCAAGTCTTAGCTGAATGGCAAGTGAAGGATCAGAAGTTACTTCCTTATCAGAGGATCGTCTCAGCTCTTGTTAGCAATTTCGAAGAATTCCAACTTTTCCATGTCAAGAGAGACTTCAATCAAATTGCAGACAGCTTAGCCAATCTGGGATCCATCATGTCTTGCAAGGGTGGAGAATCTTGTCGCTCCTTTGAAATTGGCAGACTTGATCAACCTGCTTTCGTCCCAGTAGAGCAGGTAAACCAGGCGGAGCAAAAGAAGAAGCCCTGGTATCATGACATCAAGAATTTCATTGAAACTGGCGAATTTCCTCCAGAACTCTCAAAGAAAGAGCGGCGAGCAATTCAGCACATGTCTGCGCGATATTTTATTCTTGCCGACGTCCTTTATCGTCGTGGATTCAGCTCTGAATATTCTAGATGTTTGGACGAAGAAGAAGCCAAAGAAGTTGTGGAAGAAGCACATGAAGGTATCTGCGGTGGTCATGTTGGCTACCAAACTCTTGTCAAACAAATCATCCGAGCAGGCTATTACTGGAGAACTATGCAACAAGATTGTTATCGTTTTGTGAAGAAGTGCGTTCAATGCCAGATGCATGCACCTTCCATTCATGCGCCAGCGACATATTTGCAATCTGTCGTCTCACCATGGCCATTTTCTATGTGGGCTTTTGATGTTGTTGGCCCCATTACTCCTTCTGCTTCAAATGGCCATAAATATTTTCTTGCTGCAATAGAATATTTTACTAAATGGGTAGAAGCAGTCACTCTACGCACAGTAGAAGGTCGACATGTGGTCTCGTTCATCCATAGGAATATCCTATGTCGTTTCGGCATACCACATGATATTGTGTCAGATAATGGCAGTCATTTCAAGAATGAGAAAATGAGGACTTTTTGTTTGAAGTTCAAAATTCATCATCATTTCTCCTCTCCCTATTATCCTCAAGGAAATGGCCAAGCAGAGGCCACCAATAAGATTTTGATTCGAATCCTGGAGCGAACTTTGAAAATAGGTCGTGACTGGCATGAGAAGATTCATGATGCATTGTGGGCATATCGAACCACCATTCGAACTCCAACTAATGCTACTCCGTCAGAACTTGTCTACGGAACCGAAGTAGTATTGCCTCTACATGTTCAGAAACCTGCTCTGAAATTTGCATCACTTCTCGAATTACCTCTTGATCAGTATCAACAACAACGGCTAGTACAGCTTGATTTGCTAGATGAAAGAAGACTCAGAGCAGCAGAGCACGCTCAATCATATCGTCAGAAGATAGCCAGACAATATGCAAAATCAGTCATTGAAAGAAAATTTCGAGTCAATGATCTAGTGCTCAGGTCAACGGCTTATCTCAAGCACCGCCCAGGTGGCAAGTGGTCACCAAATTGGGAAGGTCCCTATGTTGTCAAAGAGGCATTACCTCGTAATTCATATCGGCTCATAAATGCTGACGGAGTGGAATTACCAGATCCCATCAATGCTCGGCATTTGAAAAAATTCTATACTTAAACCATGTCTTATTCTTTGTAATTCCTCCAAATTTTGTTCAATAATGGTTAAAATCTCCTTTCCTAGTTATACTGGGGCATTTTTTTTAAAAAATTTTGTTTTTATCTACAAATATCCTGTATGCAGGCAGGATAAACAAATCTCTCATTTTGCACGCATGTGCATTCATTTATATCATTTTCATATTTGCATACATCTGCATTCATTGGCATGCATTTGCATCAAGTTCGCTACCTATTCAGGATAAGGGACAATCCTGAGACCCCTACAATCATTCTCGTTACAATTCCCAAATACTTTAAGAGCATAAGTCTCTTTTAAAAATTCAAATTTCAAATTAAAAACAAGGTATATTTTCAAAACTCAGTGCTTGAACTGGTACAATTTTGAAAGCCAGTGCTCAAACTGGTACACTTCCAAAATCCAGTGCTCGAACTGATATATTTTTAAAATCCAATGTCTATGTTGACATATTTTCAAAACCCGGTATTCATGCTGGTGTTCTTTCAAGATTGAGCACTTGTGTTAGTGTCCCACTGGTGGGTCGTATCAGTCAACCTCTCGGGTTCAGTCTTTGTGTTGATCATTCATCAAAGTTCAAATTTCAATTACCAATTCGGCCCTCGAGCCACTCAATTTCCAAATTTCCAATTTCGACCTTCGGGTCAATCAATTTCCCAATTTCCAATTTCCAATTTTTAAATTCCAAATTTCCAATTTCGACTTTTGGGTCAACCAATTTTGACCTTCGAGTCAATCAATTTCCAGTTTCCAAATATCAATTTCCAAATTTCCAAATTTCCAATTTCAAATTCCAAATTTCAAAATTTTAAATTTTCCAAATTCCAATTTCATACCAATTCCAATCATTTCCTCTTGCGAGAGACCCTTTGTACAGGGAGAGTTCAAGGGAGCTCGTTCTTTTCGCATGCTATCCTTTGTTCACCTAGCCCCTTTTCAGGGAGAGTTTGAAGGGACTCGTGTCTATGTGAACCGTTTGCAAAACAAATTTCCAATTTCATACAAGGAACCCTTAATTCAGGGAGAGCTTCGACGGAAGCTCGCTTTCCTTGTGACCGCAATTTCAAACTAGGCCATTTCATCATGAAGGACCCTCTTTTTGGGAAGAGTGTGATGGACTCGTTCCTTCATGACCAATTCACCGACCTCACCATTACCGGCCCCCTTTCTATAAGAGAAGCCTAATGTTAGGAAGTTTTGACGAAAGCTTAATTTCTCTTCGAAAGTTCGTTTTGCAAACACCTCCTCTTCAGGGAAGAGAGGAGTAATTCCTATTTCCAATTTCTGAATCTTCTCCTTTGGGGAAAGGAGAAGAAAATTTTTGTCATGGGTGCGTTGCGTTGTGCTTCAGATGCTCGCTCTCACCAAGGATTTCAAGAACATTTTGCCAATTTGTCATTAAATATTTGTTGATTTCAAAATTTTTATTGCACAAAAACATTACCTCAGAATACCTTCAGTATTATCTCTGAAAGGTCAAAGCTTTCGTGAAAAAGGATTCAAAATTCAAATTCTTTCTATTAGCCGACCAAAAGGATGAAGAATAAATCCCCAATATGGCCAGCAAAGGAAATTCAATATTGTTGCAAAGCCATAAGTGATCGGTATTGATCGCAGTCAATGGCACATTTTTAAAGATCATTCTTGGAAAATAAAGCAGTCGAAATATCCTGGGTGATACAGAAAAATCCATTCAATCCCTACATCTCCTCAATCACCTAAAGCTGCAATTAAATATCTGCAAAAGGGATCTCTCAACTGTCGTCAAGATGAAGGCAAATTAGGCGAGTAGACCCCCGGGGCCAAAGAAGATTCAAATCATCTCCAAGATGACGGAGTTTGTGACGGATCCTTCCAGGGAAAGTTCAGAGCACCGTCAAGATGAAGGCGATTGCGATGGGCCTCCCGACAAACCCTAAAAGATATTTAATTTCTGCTATCATCAACAGATTTCCAACCAAAGAGCCAATAACCGTCAATATAATCCCTGAGAGAAAAGAAGGATCGAAGCATCTCTGAGATGAAGGAGTTTGTGACGTACCCTTCTAAAAAAAAAAAGAGAGAAAATTCAAGACATCTCCAAAATGAAGGATGATGTAATCTCCAAAAACCCAAGAGAGCTCTAATTCTGCCAAAAAAAAAAATAGTAGGCAGAAAGATCGTCATGAGAAAGAATTCCAGGATATCAGACTGCCAAATCTGCCAAAGAATCCTCTTTAAATTTTGTGAAATTCTATTATCAATATTCTTTCACAAATTGCTTTCACAATATCAAGAATACTCTCTTTTCTGCTCATATCAGGAAAATTGATAGCTTCCTTGAAAGAAAGCCAATTGCAAGCAATTTGAATTCGAATCTTGATTTTACGAAGTTAAGCCCAATCGGAGATAATACTTCAGGAAGAAAAGAGGGAATATTTTCAAAGCAATGTGCATCACTTTCAATTATTTCGAATCAACAATAATTTTCAACATTTTGACAATATTTTCTAGCTATCCTGGCGTGAAGCGAGAGCTTGAGGTTCATCTTTGGCGCATCCCGACATCAATTGTTATCCCTTTTAAGGACTTGATAATGGGAGTTTTCAAGATTCCTTCCCTTCTGTTGGTATAATCTGAGCGCATGGGCTCTCAGATTCGCACACTTCCCTGTGTCCCCACTGTCCCACCATAGACAGTCCAATTTCGGCTTGAGGTTAAGCCACCAATCATTTTCTCGCAAAAGGTCACCAATTTCAAAAGTTATTTAGTCTCAGTAATGAGGCGCCCAAAATCAAACCCCTTTTCAAGCTTTAGGGACCCCAATTTCATCCTTTTGCAAAACCCCTATCGGATTCATTGTGCGAAAATCCGAAGGTTCCATCATGGTTTCTTCCTTCGAGGATTCCATTCATTTTTCTACCCAATCAGGATAAGGGTACAAACCTGAGCCTCCTTTGATGAGGTATTTCATTTTCTACCCAATCAGGATAAGGGTACAAACCTGAGCCTCCTTTGATGAGGTATTTCATTTTCTGCCCAATCAGGATAAGGGTACAAACCTGAGCCTCCTTTGATGAGGTATTTCATTTTCCGCCCAATCAGGATAAGGGTACAAACCTGAGCCTCCTTTGATGAGGTATTTCATTTTTCCCCCAATCAGGATAAGGGTACAAACCTGAGCCTCCTTTGATGAGGTATTTCATTTTCCGCCCAATCAGGATAAGGGTACAAACCTGAGCCTCCTTTGATGAGGTATTTCATTTGTTTTTGCCCAATCAGGATAAGGGTACAAACCTGAGCCTCCTTTGATGAGGTATTTCATTTTCCACCCAATCAGGATAAGGGTACAAACCTGAGCCTCCTTTGATGAGGTATTTCATTTCCCGATCAGGTTAAGGGTTAAACCTGAGCTTCGTTTCTACACGAGGTATTTTCTGTCTCATCCAGGTTAAGGGCAAAAACCTGAATCTCACTTCTTTTGAGGCAAAATTTTTCTTCTTTATTCTCCATTTCATATCTACCATTTTCATCAGAGCTAATCTCTTCATAACCAGTCAGATCCTTCTAACTGGGGCATTTTTATACCCCAAATTTGGTGTGTTTTTCTTTGCCACTAAGCTCGTCTTCAAGCCGGCTTAGTAGCAAAGAGGGGCATCTGTAAACACGCCAAATTTTCCACATCCATTCTTAAACAACCCTCCTCGTGTAGTGCCAACCCTGTTAGGTCAGTGTAGGAGTCAAACCCCGAGTCAGTTTCACAAAATCACCATTATACCCATTTTCATTAGGAAAATTACCATTTTACCCCTAGGTCATCCCAGACCCCAGTCAGTCGGAGTCAACCAAGCTCATTGGTCAGTTCAAGACAGTTAGAATATCAGTCATCTCAAGCTCATCTGATCTCATAAGGAATAAACCATTTTCATTTCTGACCATTCCTGCCAAAATGGGATCATTTCTTCAGAAATGAGCTTACTTCTCACTCAAATCCAGGCCAATTGTCTCTAAGTCAGTCATTCATAGTCAGTCATACTCCCCAGAGTCTAACTTGAGCTCACCACGAGTTCAAGCGCTCCAATTTCAGTTCAAAAGCCTTTCCAAGTGTCTAGGAGCCCATTTTAGTCCATTTCAGCTCTTTCAGCTGAAATTGAGCTGAGTTCAGCCAATTGAGCTAGTGTTCGAGCTTCGATTTTAGTTCATGTCAGTATTATTGGCCTTTTTTTTTTAGCTCAAAGTCAGCTCAAGTTCGTAATTCACTTCACTCCAGTGACCATTCCGTACCATTTCTCTAAAAATGACAGCTTTTCTTGAAAATTCAGTCGGAAAGGTCAGTTGAGTCAGTGCCTGGTCAGTTCATTTGAGTTCTGAAACTCTAAAACTCAGCTCAATCCAGCTCATTTCAGTTCAATCCAGCTCGAACCTCAATTTTCAGTGTCACTCTGATCCAGTAGAGTCCCGAAAACCATTTCTTGAGCTATTTTGCAAATTTTATCAATTTTAATGCTTTTTAAACTGGTACAGCTGCCAATCGGGGTCTAACATCTAAAATTCTCCATTCAGGGTCTGCATTTCGCATGTCATTTCTCATCATTTCATATCATTTCTTAGCATTTCATAACATTTCATCACATTTCATTTCATTTTCGAAGTCCAGAACTCCAGTTTTATAAATTTCAATCCATATTGAGTTTTAAAAGTTTTCAGAAATCAATTTCAAACCTCGGGTTTCCAAAATTGACATTTTCACCCCGGGAGTCTAAATTTGGAAATATTTTCTCAAGAAAAACAATTTGGATTTCTTTCAAAATCAAATTTTCAAGTTTTACACTGGATTTGCTTCGCAATGAGCTATTGAACTTTAAAATCTGAGCTCGTTTCAAAAACTGCCAAAAATAGCTCATTTCGGTTGGAAGCATTTTCTCGAGAAAAACAATATGGATTTCTTTCAAAAATATATTTTTAAATTCTACATTGGATTTGCTTCGCAATGGGATATTGAAATTCAAAATCCGAGCTCGTTTCAAAAACTGCCAAAAATAGCTCGTTTTGTTGGAAGCATTTTCTCAAGAAAAACAATTTGGATTTCTTTCAAAATTACATTTTCAAATTCTACATTGGATTTGCTTCGCAACGGGGTATTGAACTTCAAAATCCGAGCTCGTTTCAAAAACTGCCAAAAATAGCTCGTTTCGTCTAAAAATTTTCTAAAAAGACTATTTTACCCCTCTAATCGTCAAAATGAATTTCAAAATCAAAATTTGGACCCGCTCTGAGATGGCCCATTCATTTGCATTTCTATTTTATTCAAAAAAAAATGCTTCTTTTTATTTGTTTTTATTGATTTTTATTTATTTATTATTATTATTATTAGTATTATTTTTTTTAGAGAGGTGGGACCCACAAGGTGGTTGCCCAAACCTCCAGCCCCATTTCTTTCTTTCTTTCCTTTTCCTTTTTCCCTCCTTTTCTTTCTTTCCTTTCTTTTTCCCTTTTCTTTCTTTTTCTTTCTTTTCTTCTTCCTTCTTTCTTTCCTTCTTCCCTTCCTTCCTCCCTTCCTTTCCCTAGCCTCCAGCCATTCACGTATGGCTTTTCATAAAGGTCATTTGATATTATTAGAAACTTAGGTCTTAGTTGATTAAGACCTAAGTTAGCAAATACCAAAAAGAAAAAAAGGAAAAGAACGGCTCCTCTCCCATCTCACGCCTCTCTCCTATTCTCTCTCATATTCTCTCTCTTTACCTCCCTTCTTCTCTCCTTAGCTGCTACAGCCACAGCAGCCTTCCAACCTCTTTGAAGCTCCATGCCCAGCAGCTCCAGATCATCTTCAACCTCCGACATCCTCTTTGCAGCTGCAGCAACATTCAACCATCTTCTTCAGATACTCTCCCTCCCTCTTGGCTCTCCATTGCAACCATCCTTGTTGCAGCCCCCTTTCAAGCTCCTTTCTCCAGCCGACAGCCACCACTTGGCTGCAGCTTCAGCCCAAGCAATCACCATACGGTTGGGATCAACAGCTCTCTAGCAGACCTTCCTTCTTCAGCCGGTCAACCCACCTTCAGCTAGCATCTCCAAGATACTCCCCAACTCCCTTGCTTAGGTGACATCTCCAGCAGCACCCCTGCAGCAGCCACCATCAAATTCCATTGGTACTCCAGCACCAACTCTTTGCAACCCTCTTGCTTCAGCTGCAGCCACAACAGCCACAGCTTACACTTTCAACCAGCACCTCCGGTCATCTCCAGCTGCAGCCTCCACGCCTAGCCGGTTCAAGCCACCATCTGCTTCAACAAACAGCTGCAGCCTCCACCTTGCTTCAGCCGGTCTCCACTTGGAAGCATCACCTTCAAGCTCCCAGCCAACAGCCACACCTCCCTCACGCCTGGCAGCAGCTGCTCCACATCCAAGCCATCCCCATCTTCCAGCCCTCTCTCAAGGTAAAGTGTTGCTTTACCCTTTGGCTTTTATTTTTTTTTTTAAGATATTTATCACATGGTTTATTTAAACACAACGTGAGATCAGACCAAAGCTGGTTTCATATTGTTGAAAACTCTCATTTAATCTCTCTCTCTCTCTCTATATATATATATATATATACATATATATATATAGATAGATAAATACAAAACTTGTGCTTTATGTGTAGGCTAAAAAATGAAAAGATCCGTCCACTCAATGGATCGAATCTCTCATTTTGGAGAGCCAATATTAAATTGATCATATCCTCCTCGATTTAGGTTTTAGTTTTATGATTCATGTCATCTTATGTTTGCATGCACTTAGATTAATTCGTTTTGCTAGTTATTTCGTTTCATATATGAACCATGCTTTACTTAGTTTAAAATTTGTAAAATTTTAGTTTTTAGACAAAGTCCATACAGCAATTTATGTGATTTTATGCATTTAAAAATTTTGTAAATTTTAGAGTAGTTAGGTTTACATGTCTTTGTTGTACTGTCAAAACTTTGATTCAATTCGGGTTTCGGAACCTTTCTAAACCAACCAAACTCTAAATCGGGTTTTCTGTCATCCAAAAATTTCAATTCCTGCTTTAGCAGACAAAAACCTTCGGATTCACCCTTATGTGGGATTCGAATCATTCTATAAAAATCACAGTGGATTCAGGATTGAATCTACTAATGATCTGGAAATTTTGAGCATTTTCCAGTAAGTTTTGACCTCTGTCAAAAATCGGATTTCCCAGACCCCTGAGAAAATTTTGATTTTCCTGTGTCAGGGTACAGACATACCCTAATACATCGAGTCTGTTCAATCTATAGCCTGTCTGCAAAAACTTTCAACATGAAAGTTTTTCCTAACATAATGTTCTGCAATTTCCCAAAATTTGGGAATTTTTGGATCTGTTTCATTATTTTTCCCGGATTTTCTCTTTCTGTCTAACAGATTCCAATGTCCAGAAATCTCAGAGATTTAGGTCTCTGATAACAGTATGGCCTTTTCCAAACCGTAACCCGAATCCCAATAGTGTCAAAATATCAAATTTTCCTCTGTTTGTCAGGGACATTTTCCCACAATTTCAGCCATTTTCCCATCTGTCTACCATTTTTACCACATTTTCTACCGAAACCTGTCTGTTTCCTTCATTTACTAGAGTCGCCGGATTCCGATCCGAATTGCCGGAGTGATACAGCTCCGACCATAGGTCAAAAACAGAAAGTGTAAAAGGAAAAAATCCTTGCCTTACTGTCATCTGTCATCCCATAAAATTTGGGAAATTTTTATGGAAGTTTGATATCCTAAATCCCCTTTAGAATCAATATTTTAGGCAAAAATCATGAAATTTAGGGTTTTTATTTGAATTTCCATATTTAAAAATACAAAAAAATTAGATTTTCGAGCTTCATTCTGTTTTTAGGGTTATTTTAGGTGTCCATGCCAAATTTGGTTTAATTCCAAGTTCATTTGCTCCATGTGTTAGTTTATCTTTAAATTCAGAAGCGAAAATCAGGCGAAAATCAGGTTAAATTTGATATTTTGGGATATTTTCGTCATTTTAAGGTTTTTACCATGTACATAAGCATGTAGAATCATATTAGGGTTAATTTTAATCTCATTTGCATTTCATATTTTTCCATTTTGCAAAATTTATTTCAGAAAACCCTGGTTTCAAGGCCATAGTCTTGTTATCGGGGGTATTTTGGTCATTTTGACCATAATTTCGAAATTTCAATTTCTAATTTCATAAATTTTCATGCATATCATCATGTTTTATCATATTATGTTTGATTTATTTCATTTGATTTTCAAAATTCCAAAATTTATAAAAATTCTTTCAGAAAACCCTGATTTCAAGGTCATCAGGGGTATTTTGGTCATTTTGACCCCAATTTCGAATTTTCAAGTTTATTTTCAAAATTTATTCATTATTTCTCATGTTTATATCAAAGGGGGTATGATTTTGGGTTTATATCTGAATAATATCCGATAATTTCCCATATTTTCGGATAAATTCAGAAAAACCTACATTTTTGTGCTAACCTTGTTTTCTAGTTTTGCAGGAACATTCAAGAAGAAGACTTAGATTTTATTTATTTTATTTCAATTCAATGTAATCTCAAATGTAATAATTTGGAATAAGAGTTACATTTCTGCTTAGAATAGGGCTGCATTGCATATAGTTTAATTTATGCAAATTTCAATATGTGATGTATCATTCATGCACATTATTTCAAATTCACTATGGTTTACACGAATGGCACGTGCACAAGCTTTTATGGAGTTTATAAACTCGGTGGGATTCGTATTTATGGCCATAGTCAGAATACGAAGAAAACCAAGATTTATGATCTTCGTATTAGCCACATTCAGCCTACACACTTAGGCTAACTTCAAAATGCACTGCATTTTTCAAAGTTTTAAAAGGATTTTCCAATTTCTCAATTGAAATTCCCTTTTCAAATTCATATTCATTCATTCATATCATTCAAATTGCATTATTTTCAAATTCATTTTTCTAATTTCAATTTTAGATAAATCAGTTTTCCCAAAAATTTCCAAGTTTCTCAGGATTGGATTTTCTCAGAATTCCAAACTTTCAAATGAGATTTCAAAGCATTTCCCAATTTCAAATCAAGATTTTCCTATGTTTTCGAATTCTCAAATTTCAAAATCCCAAGTTTTCAGAAATTCATTTTCTCATATTTTCCAGTTTTCTTGAGAATTCATTTTCCATTTCAAAAGTCATTTTCCAATAAATTTCTTAGATTTTCTCAAGATTCTCAAATCCATTTTCTCAGAAAAGCAATTCCAAATTTCAAAATCGATTTTCCAAAGTTCAAGTTTTCCTGAGAAATCACTTTCCAATGCAAATTTCTGATTTCCAATGAAATTCAATGATTTTCCCAAGGATTCAATTTCAAGTACTTTTTTAATCATTTTTCCAGCATATTTCAATTTTCCAAAGCAAACATCATATTTTTTTTTAAACTTGCATTATTTTCAAAATTCCATAGCACAAGCCTGATTCTTTGTGCATTCTAGGAAAAATAGAGCATAATTTAGCTATTTGAGTCGAGTTAAAGCACATAATTGATCCTTGGTTCAATTACCCCTGGTAAAGGTGCCAGGAACGATTGAACCTCGTACCGACAGGCGGATCCCATTCCATGGAATTTTCCCGCAAATTTTCAAAACGGAGGCGAGTAATTTTCAAAACCATTTTCAAAACTTTGGTCGAGTTTGACTCGCGAAATTCGTTTCTCTCTCGCAAGGGAGGGGAAAAATTTTGCGATGATAACACAAGGATTTGACACCAATATGCTGTTTTCACCTAACGAAATTTAGACATGTACTGCTAACAGTATTCACCTAAACATGCTTATGGATAGTTAGAGGAAACAAATACAGAAAATCAGATTTGGTAAACTCCACAAAATAACACATTTCTCAAGTATTAAGATTGTCAAAATAATGTGACATCTTTAAACTATCACGCACTTCTGATTAACTATGTTAATATGGCAACTACGCAAACTCTTAATCTACTAATTAAACATATTACAATTCTGATCAGCCGTTTCAACCTTGAAGACAGGCAACCAGATTTTTTTTCTGACCATTCACAACTATAACAGAACCATGAACTGTGTGGATCATATGCAAACTCTGAACATTTTCAAATACCCAGTATAGCAGGCAATCATTGTATGTGTCAAATGCTAAAGACTTAACCTACTTCGACCTGTGATGCATACATGTATTGAACCAAATGGGACTGCACGTATTATCTACCAACCAATGATATTGCATACTAAAGTTTCCTCGTTAAGCAATTGAATTACAATATGCTTGTAATATTAACAGCAGGAACTCATAAAGAAGAAATCGATAGGCACCATCCCATCCGGTCGCATGTTCAACAATTTAGCTTAATGTACACCACAGATATCTAACTTTATTAACCATGTACAGAAAGGTGAGTGATCCACCAAATTTTTTAAATGGTATGTCTAATAGTGATTTTCCCTTGGAATTAGACATACTTCGGTCCACAACCTCACACCCCAAATACACGACAGGCTAAGCCCTCTTAACAGGAATCAAACTCCCTTGGCAAAAATCTAAAATAAGCCCTTAACTGAAAACAAAACCCCTTTTTTCATAAAAAAACCCAAATGAAACCCTCGAATCATGCGATAACCATGTTTCTTCCTTGACAGACCCATCATAACCGGATGCAATCAACACCGAGCCATAAAGGTGCAGAGTTCCTACCATTTTCTGGCGAAGGGGTTGCGTCAACCACGAGGGGAGGTCGTCGACCTGGACAGCACCACCACTGGAGAGGTCGGCTTCTTCCGGCAAAGCTTCGAGCTGCAGGCCGGAGATCGGAGGGTGATCCGAGGATTAGAGAGATAGAGAGAGAGAGAAAATGGGATAGTGAGAGAGGGAGAAAGAGGGGTTGGGGGTTCCCCCTTTGTAGGAGAGTGGTCACCCGAACAGGAAGGGAACCCTACCTTCCCGGCGGCTACGGTGTGCTCCCCCACCTCCCCATCTCCTTACGTGTTAGGGTTCAACTGAACCCTAACACCCAATATATCGGGGGAGAGGGTCCCCCCCCCCCTTTGTAATGTTTATCGGGCAACCCATATCGGGTTGCCCCCCCCCCCTTGTATTAAAATTTTACAGGGTGTGGGCTGGGTCCGGGTCTGACCCACGACCCGCGATGCTGGATCCGATCGCGATTCGGATCCGGGTCGCGTGAATAACAGTGGATCCACGGGTTGGATCCACTTGGGTCCAATGGTGGATTTGTAAAGTTTATAATAATAATAATTATTTATTTATTTATATAGTATTACTATTATATAAATACTTTAATATGCACATATAAGTTTCTTTTGGATCTGGTAACGGATCCCAGGCCCAATTCACATTAATTAAATATATATATATATATATATATATATATAATTTCTTTATGCTGCATAAAATTTGCGGTTATTACAGAACTAGTGCTCACAGACCCAGCTAAAAGCATGAAAGGTGTTGTTCAGAAGGCTTAAGAGTTGAAAGCAAAGACTCCCAATTCTTACATGCTTCAACAATTTGAAAATCTTGCTAACCCAATGGTACAAAATTGTATTTTTTTGTGTTAATCTCTGAAAAAATGTTATGCAGAATGTGCTGGTTTTCAATAACCAGAAACTTGGTATGTTTGCAGATTCATTATGAGACAACTGGACCTGAGAGCTGGAAAAACTCTGGACCTGAGATCTGAAAAAACCCTGGGAAAGGTACATGAGGCGCACGCCTCGGCTTGAGGCGTGCCTCAAGGCATATGAGTGCGCACGCCTCGGCTTGAGGCGTGCCTCAAGGCGTATGAGGCGCACACCTCGGGGCTATTTTATTTAAATTTTTTTTAACATTTTGCGATGGATTAGCGACAGATATTTTCTGTCGCTAATATTTAACGATGATATGTTTTGTGATGGATTGTATTCTGTCGCAAATCTGTCGCTATCTTGTCGATGAAGAGTTAGCGAAGGAATTTATCCGGATATTCTATGTTGCAAATCCGTCGCAACGTAGCGATGGAACTGGCGACAGATACATTCTGTCGCTACTTAGCGATGGAATAGGCGACAGATATATTTTGTCGCTAATTAGCGTCGAAAAAATCGCGATGGAAGTAATCTGTCTCTAATCCATCGCTAAACTGTTTAGCGACGGATTAACGTCGGATTAGCGACGGATTTAGGTCATCGCTAATCCGCAGGTTTCTTGTAGTGTCAGATTCTGGTGATCCAAGATCCAAAAACCTGTTCCCACTAAACAAAACCTATAGATCACATCTATGGTATTAGATGTTGAGAAAAAATATAAAAAAAAAATGTGATTTTGAGGAGGGAGCAAAACTGGGAAGAATGAGAAACTGGACAGAACCAGCACATATATATATATATAAGAACTGAAAATATGAAAACTAATGTGTGAACCACTATTTTCATGAATTTTTTGTTCTTTTCTCTTGAATCTAACCGTACAAAAGCTTGGATTTATAAGAACGCATATTGAATCATCTGATGTTGATGCATAAACGTGATTTTTTTAAGGTTTTAAAATCAATGGCTCATAATCTTCATAAATATTCAAGCATTCAAAAATCATATTTATTCATCGAAAATACATGATCCAATGCTGATTCCTAGCAAATTAACCATGCCAAGCACATCCAAGTGGTTGGGTTTGCAAACAAAGTGCTGAAAATGCCCACATTTTTAGTTCTCATATATATATATATATATATATATATATATATATATATATATATATATATATATATATATATATATATATACACAAACATAGCCACAACCATTCAGTAAAGAGTAGGTCAGGTTATATTATATCTAGCCAGTTTTTACATAATTATATTCAATTCATGTTGGACTTTTGTACGGCTTGCATAATTTTTCAATGAAATTCATAAATCATGTAGCACACATGCTGGCAAAAACTCACATTATGTCTCCATGTTTAGACATTTCAGTGTGCAAAAGTTTGGCAACCCTTTGGATGATTAATGGTTAGCAACCACACTTCACGTTTGAATTGGCTAAGTGAACTTTGTCTTAGAAAATTAACATGTCAACTATTAGTCTTTTTGTCCATGTACTGGGTAAATAAGCTTTTTAATACCCATTATGGTACCCAGTGTGAGCACACCATACAAGGTGGACCTCTAATACGTCTTTCAATGCAACATATGTTATTATATGATAATAATTATGTATATTGAGTCATAATCATGATTTGTCAAATAAATTTTTATAAATCATGGTTTTTATGGTATGTTTGAAAAAGTGTAATTATTGGATATTATTTTTGGTTTTTTATTTGGGCAATTGAACACTATCTAAGCGCGGAGCCTCCTTCTGAAGTAAATGAATCGGAACCGCCCCAGCGGAAAATGTTTCCGCTTAAAGGTGGGTCATGTGTACGTTATTTTGGAGCTCTTTTTCCATGAGGGAAGTAAGCACACCACATAGGTTCCATGGTTACAGGGGTCTTGGTTAATTTATTTTACCTAATTAAACCGAATTATGTGCAGAATTTTACTTAGTTCCCGCCTCCATCCCTATTGTCTGTTATGGTTACTCTTTCGAGTTTCAACTTTTGACGGTCATGATAGATTAATACTTGTTGAAAACGGTTCTTACTTTCGAATTCTTTTATTATTTACTTCTCTTTTGAAAGTCAATTATGTTTATGCATTCTCATCATTTTTTTGGTTTACATATATAAGATAATGAGTAGCGTTATATATGATCATTGCAATAAAGTCATACAATGCATGATGATTATTTTTCGTGATTAAAAGTAGTTTTGTCATGTAGTGTTTTTGAGACACGATGCATGGTGATCGATCTCTTTTCGTGATTAAAAGTAGTGTTGTCATGTATATTTTATTATATTTACATTATATTATAAAAATAAACTATATTATTTGTCATGACCAGATTTAGGCAAACCCCTACCAGTTACATCAGAAAATCAATTCACATGAGATAATCAAAGGAAAACCAGTCGGACGGTTTGTCCTTCCAACAACTGTCAACACCCAGGATCCCAAGATGACCAAGGTACACTTCAGAAGTGTATAAGCACGAGAGGGTGGTGTATGTTCCCCCCCGATGATTCAATGAATCCCACGTCTGTGTTCGGGGCTTTGAATGAGCACCACATATACAAGCACATGGGGCTCGTATTCCCGTGTATGTTGACATAACTTTGCATCGAACTCTGGTGTTTTTGCAAAGACTTAAGTACCCTTTCTTGCTATTCTTCTCATAAAGTGATGGTTTGAGAAAATGACAAAAATGCCCTTCATTCAAAAAAGAAAAAACAAACAGTTCAAAAAAAGGACAAACATGTCCTCCATCCAGAAAGTCGAGGATGATGTTGACTCTTCAAAGTCTTCTTCTTCTTTCTCCGTTCAAAAAAAAGACAAACATGTCCTCCATCCAGAAAGTTGAGGATGATGTTGACTCTTCAAAGTCTTCTTCTTCTTTCTCCGTAAAACACTGTAAAACCCTCTCTCTTTCTCTCTAGAGAAAAAATCAAGGGAGGCAAAGAGTTCTCCCTGGAGAAGGCCATATACATCAACCCTCTCACTCACTCTCCCTTCTCTCTCTACTTCTGTGCACATCCAACAGACGATCTTACATTGCTCCATCAAACATCGACTGACATGCACACGGACTGTAGCATCGTTCATCTTGAAGATTTGATATGTATAGGAGAATACAAAGATGTTTCTCGGATTCATTGGAACTTGTTATTTCCTTTTCAATGTGCAGTTGGCTCTTATCATTTTTAGTTGCTTATTAGATTGTACTTTCAATTCTGGTGTATTTTAAATCCATCAATTTGTATATAATCGAAGCTCATTTCAATTTGAATTTTTTACTAAAACTTCATGCATATGTCTTCATGCTCTCCACCAAAAATCAGATCATTCTGAGTTTGTTTGTCCCACTTTAAAAATCGAGGTTCAGAACCTATTATTTTGCACTGTCAGGATTTTAGCAGAATCAGGACCAACTTGCGGGAGTGATTTCTCCCTAACAAGAGATGATCTTTCCGATCCTTAAAAAGGGTTATTTTCTAAATTGAATCTAGTTTGGCCATACCAAATTTCAGCGATTTCTATGGTGTTTTCATACCAGTTTTGGGTTAAAAACCACAACCCTGTCACCCTGTGTCATTTTAACAGCTCAGATTTTGATCCATTTTGTCAGAATTTTATTTCCCTAATGACACATCATTTTTTAATTTCGTAAAACGGGTTCTCTTCTTTTATGTGTCTAGTTTATCTCTGTAAATTTTCAGAATTTTTCATGATCAATTGCTATTTTATTTTGATTTAATACCAGAACCCTGTATCCAGATTTTGTAAATGTTCTGATTTTGGGCCCCATATCATGACTGTTGTAGCCCTCCTTCAACAAATCGCTATTTGATTGACAATATTCTTTAGCAAATCATTGTTATAATTTTTTTGGGTCTCTAATGTGTCTCTACTACGATTTGTAGTGTTTTCGGGTCTCCAACGACCCCTACAATGATTGATAGTATTGTCCGATCTTTTAACAACGATTTATAGTATTTTCAGGTCTCCAACCACCATAAAAAATGCTGAAAATTGACAGGAATAAACTAGACTCAATAAGAAAGACACTGCTTTTTACGGATTTGAAATTCGATATTCGGTTAGGGAGATACGCCCCCGACAAGTTGGTCTTGATTCAAATAGCGATTTACGCGTGACGGCTATAGCGATTTGTAGTGTTAATCCCTATAGCCATCACGCGTAAATCACTATTTGAATCAAGACCAATTTGTCGGGGGCGTATCTCCCTAACCGGAGATCGGATTTCAAATCCGTAAAAAGCGGTGTCTTTCTTATTGAGTCTAGTTTATTCTTGTCAATTTTCAGCAATTTTTATGGTCATTTTATATCTATTTTTGGTCAAAAACCAAGACCCTATCACACTCTATATCGTTTGAGTTACTCATGTTTTTAGTTCATTTTGCAAGAGTCGTATCTCTCCAACGGGAGATCATTTTTCAAATCTGTAAAAAGGGTTTTTTGCTTCATTTGCCTAGTTTATATCTGGAAATTTTTATAACTTTATATATTTATTTGATATTTCAAATATATAAAAAACCGAAACTATTTTGTTTAATCATGGTTAAATAAGAATAATTTGTAACTAGTCCTGAATTTTAACAAATTGAAAATATCAAATATGTATAAATAGTTATAAAAATTTCCAGATATAAACTAGACACCTAAAAAAAGAAAACCCTTTTTACAGATTTGGAAAATGATATTTTATTAGGGAGATATGACTCTCGCAAAATGAACTAAAAATATGTGCAACTTAAATAATGCAGAATAATAGGGGTCTACTTTTTAATCAAAATGGGAAAACAAATGACTATTAAAATTGCTAAAAATTGACATAAATAAACTAGACTTAATAAGAAAGACACCGCTTTTTACGGATTTGAAATCCGATCTTCGGTTAGGAAGATATGCCCCCGACAAGTTGGTCCTAATTCAGGTAGCGATTTACGCCGTAAATCGCACAGCGATTTACTGAAAATACTATAAGTCACAATAGCGATTTACACATAATGATTTACTGAACAACACCACAAATCACTTTAGTGACTCATGAAATACACTACAAATCGCTATATGTAGTGTTATTCAGTAAGCCGTCACGCGTAAATCGCTATTTGAATCAAGACCAACTTGTCGGGGGCGTATCTCCCTAACCAGAGATCGGATTTTCGATCCGTAAAAAGCGGCATATTCGTTATTGAGTCTAGTTTATTTCTGCCAATTTTTACAAATTTTTATGGTCATTTCATACCTATTTTTGGTCAATAACCAAGACCTTGTCACACTCTATATCGTTTGAGTTACTCAGGTTTTTTGTTCATTTTGCAAGAGTCATATCTCCCCAACGGGAGATCATTTTTCAAATCTGTAAAAAGGGTTTTCTTTCTTTACTTGGCTAGTTTATATTTAGAAATTTTTATAACTTTATAAACTTATTTGATATTTCAAATCTGTTAAAAACCAGAGCTGGTTACAGAATTTCAGGTTCTGTAACAGGTTTATTTTCTGAAATTGAACGGTAACTTTCAGAAGTCACCATCTTCAAACCAGAAAAAAAAATAGAAAAATCGTGAGAAAGGGTGTTACAAAAACCTTTAGCAAGAAACAACTGAAGGAAACATGAGCACCATGATTAAACAAAACACTTTATTGCGCCGGGGGAAGCCCTAAACCCCCCTCATGTAAGGGCAAAATCTCTGAATCAGGCTCCACAACTCATCAAGTTGAATCATGCTACAGTCAGTGTGCAGGTCAGTCGATGCTTGATGGAGCAATATAGGATTGTCTACTAGATGTGCACAGAAGTAGAAAGAGAAGGGAGAGAGAGAGGGTTGATGTTCATGGCCTTCTCCAGGGGGGATTCCTTTCTCGGATAATCTTGCAGTGCATCAAGTTGAATGATGTTACCCATGCTGGGAAGAGCCCCCACACCCCCCTCCTGTAAGGGCAAAAACTATGCTACTCACACTGGGAGGAGCTAGCCCCCAAACCCCCCTCCTGTAAGGGAAAAAACTCCGAATCAGGCTCCACATCTCATCAAATTGAATTATGCTACCCATGCTGGGAAGAGCTCCCAAACCCCCCTCTTGTAAGGGCAAAAACTATGTTACCCACGTTGGGAGGAACCCCCAAACCCCTCTCCTGTAAGGGCAAATACTCTGAATCAGGTTCCACAACTCATCAAGTTGAATGATGCTACCCACGCTAGGAGGAGCCCTCAGACCCCCCTTCTGTAAGGGTAAAAACTCTGAATCAGGCTCCACAACTCTTCAAGTTGAATGATGCTACCCACGCTGTGAGGAGCCCCCAGACCTCTTTCCTGTAAGGATAAAAACTCTGAATCAGGATCCACAACTCATTTAGTTGAATGATGCTACCCACGCTAGGAGGAGCCCCCAAACCCTCCTCCTGTAAGGGTAAAAACTCTGAATCAGGCTCCACAATAGTCAATGTGCAGGTCAGTCGGTGCTTGATGGAGCAATGTAGGATCTTCTGCTGGATGTGCACAAAAGCAGAAAGAGAAGAAAGAGAGAGAGAGAGAGGGTTGATGTTCTTGGCCTCCTCCAGAGGAGATTTCTTTCTCGGATAATCTTACAGTGCAGAGACTGGGTCTTAAATAATCATCTTCGGGGCACTTAAGTCTTTACAACCACTCCTTTTCTAGAATCGCCATTTTTTTTGGCACCAATGGAGGAGAGGGTACTTAAGTCTTTGCAATCGCATCAAACTCCAACACTAATTAATGCTGACAAACATGGGGATACGAGACGCACATGCTTACATACGTGGTGCTCTTTGGGGCCCCCAAACATGAGATGTAGCTAACTGCCCTGTTCAGGGGGAGAACATATAACCTGCTTCGGTATAAGCACATTTAAAACTGTAGAAGAAGTCCATAATCCGATGATCAAGTAGATGACTATTGACTCTCCCTTCAAGCACATTCCTTATAACCTTCACCAGTTCCATTATCTATAGAAACATCCACCTGTCTATGCATCCAACCTATTTTCAAAAATACAAATTGATTATTGCGTAAGGTGGTGTACCCAATGCACCATCCATGGTGAAAGTTACTAAATATTACGAGTTTAACCCACCCCACAGGAGGAGGGTGCCATCTCAAAGCATAAATCCACCGAAGAACAACTGGGTGATCTACACTATGCAAAAGAGGAAGTAAATGCTCCTGGATGCGCGGTTCAAAATATTTACCATGCACGTTTCCAACTGTACTTCCGTCTCTAGAAAAATGGCTTGGTTGCCAACTTCCCAAATATACCTTACCACCAGCTGAAACGATAGGGCCCAACCACCGCCGATGTTTTTGTGAGGTAACCTCACACGAACCCAGCGTTTGAAGGATTAAGTAAAATCTTGCTGAGGCTTCCATCTAATTTCAAACATCATCCCCACCTACTTACAAACTCAACGTGAAAACACACAATGCAAAAAGAGATGAACATTGTTCTCCTCTGCCACATGACATAGGCTGCACCTATTGGCTATTTGCATCCCCATCTATTGCATGTTAATTATTTGGATTCGGATTGGATCTAGATCTATTTTTCCTAACTAACAATTATGGACGTCAAATATGCGGCTATTTGAAGTAGAGATAAGTCCCATTTAGTTGTGGGTTTATCTATAAGTGTTAATCAGTTACAAAAAAATCCTTTTAGTATACCGGCATGGTTGAGGGTAGGTGTGCATAAGAAGTTTATCCAAAAGGGTTTCATATACATGGTTGGGTCCTGCTCTATTTTTTCATACTGTGCCATGACTCACCTAAGAGAGAGAAAACCTAGAGGAGAAGACTCCCCCGCTTCATTCAAGCGCTTGAGTTTCATCATCGAGCAATGGCAAGGATATCAGGTACATGCTTTTTTTTATCTCTATATTTACGGTTTTAGTACAGTTTGCATATACTAATTGTTTAGTCTCTAGGATCGATTTGACCCAACAATTGGTATCAGAGACAGAGGTTTTCTTAACCTCTGGTGTCTGCTCCTCCATCTATGTATAAGGAAGAACAAAGATGGAGGAACAGGCAGTCTTGCGAGCCCAGAAAAATCGATTATGTTCTTGAAACATAATCGGTTTTCGGTTCAGTCAAGTTGAATCGGGGTTCTGAAATCTAAACCGGTCTGATACAATTTCCTATCCGGTTCTCGAAACTGTATTGGACCTGACCCGTTTCAGATCCGGTTGTAAACCCAATCTGGTCAAGGTTCTGAACCGGTCTGATACATTTTCCAATCCAGTTCTGGGAATTGTATCGGATCAGACCTGTTTCGGATCCGATAGTAAACTGAATCGGGTTAAGGTTCTGAATCGGTCTGGTTCACGGATTGGATCCAGACCCGTATCGGGTCTGGACGAATCCCCTGTGATCGACACAACATGTGTCGGGTCACTTTGATTTTCCGAATTCTTCTTTTTTATGCCGATCATCGGCGAAAACCCCATTCGGGTTTCAAGGGGGTTTTCGCCGGAAAAGATGGGGAACAGGTTTTGGGTTAAACCCAAACCCTCCCAGAAATCGCAGACGGCTCTGACTGTCGATCGTTTCGCTGGAAAAACCCTCTATAATATATATATATGCTTACAGAGGGCATTTTTTCTCATTTTTCACCGACTTTCGCCTTTGTCACTATGTGGTGACCGGAGACGGGAAGGAGGTCCGTTCTGGCCGGATCTACAGACCGCACTGCGTCGGATGGCGAAAGGGATCGGGGTTGGGTTGTCGTCGGCTGACAGAAGGGGGTCGGGGCTGGCCAGATAAGCTCGTCGGAGCCTAACGAAACCTCTGGTTGACAGCTTTCTCCGGAGGCCTCTAGCATGGAAGATGTCGGCACGGTCCGCATCAGGTTCCGCCGGATGCAACACCATCTGTCCTGTCGGGGCATCGCCGTCTGTTTTGCCAGAGCCACCAGCCGCCTCACCGGATGCTTTGGATCGATGAGAGAGAAGGAGCCTTAAGGCGGCTAGGGTTTTTTGCAAACATCATAACGATGTTTATATACTCGTCAAACCAGATCAGGTCTGGACCCAATTCGAAATACCCGATTTTCCCCGGATTCAAAAGCGATAATTGAATCGGGTCTGGACCCGATCCGGAATACTTGTTTCAACCCGAATCTGAATAATAGGGCGATGCTACCGTAACAGGTCCAGGTTTGGACCCAGGTCGGCTTGGTTCAGAATCCATAGACCCAAAGTCCAAATATATCGGGTACGCTTGTCTCAGACATGTTATTTTGGAACAGACAATATGTTTTGGACATCGGGAACATCTGTCCCGGACACCCTGTGTGACTGTCCCAGAACATGGTGTTATGGAACAAATAGAACGTTCGGAACAGCTTTCCCAGAACAGATCTATTTTTGTCTAAACAGAACAATCTGTTCTGGAACAGACAGAATGACCCAGAACGAATAGTATCGATTCATACGGCCTCTGAGACCGATACAGAGCATTTCGGGACCAGTTTTGAGTGAATTTAAATCGGTTCCTAGGGTTTTTAAGTCGGTTCTCTCACTTGGCATAACTAGTTTTTCATTTTAAGGGTGTTTCTTTTATGGTTCATCAAGTTTCGAACCGATACATTTATTTCTGGGACTGTTCATCATGTTTTTGGACTAGTTCTTGGGTTCTAAGGTTGATATACATGTTTTACTGCATGCATATCATATTTATGAGGCATTTTAAAGCATATTTAGTTATATTACTAATTCATTATGTTTTGGAGTCGATTTTAATGCTTATATGCATGCTTTTATTGATGTTATGTATGTTCATGCATATGTATAAACATTTTTTAATGCATAAATATATGTGTAGTATTTCCATTTAGTATGCATGATTGTTTAAGCATTCACATCAATGTTGATATAGGGATTAACATGGAATTTGCATTTGTATGTATCTGTTTTCACCAAAGTAAACTGATGGATATTTTTCAAATGTCTAGTTAAAAAATTTTCAACATTGAAATTGTATTGGCCTCATAGAAATAATGTGCCATCTAAAGATGGTATTATTATGTTCAAAAGCTAGTAGGATAAAATGAAGGAAATGTCTTCCAGCACATGAGATGTGTAGTACCCAAAGGTACCATGTCGATTGTCTCTGGGTACATGTTCTCTCAGTTTTATCGAATAGTGGGAGGCAAAGTGCATTTGCGTATTATGGGTACCCACCAAAGTGGAACCATGATGACCCCTAACACTTGCCTAGAAAAGAGTAAACAATTAAGGGCCTTATTCATGTATTTATCTTTCCATTTACATGTCTCATTGCGTGCAATAATATTATATTTTATCTATGTAGTGCCTAATACCATTTTTGGCTCATCTAGTATCACTTTTCTCGATGGTTCTAACTTCTCATAATGAAAAGAAACAGTCTTATTTACTTTAGGGTACATGATTTTGAAAAGTGGGAGCGTTCTAATTGCCTCAATCTGCTTTTGTTGCAGTCTAGGGTGGCTAAGAACATAAGAAATGTCATTCCCACATGTAACACTGTACATGATTTTCTGACTGCTATAGAGGCACAGTTCATAAGTTCCAACAAGGCTAGAGCCAGTACCCTTATATCTAAGTTAACATCTATGTGATATATGAATGAGGAAAACATCCAGCAACACATACTAGAGATGAGGAACATAGCCACACAGCTTAATGACATGAAGCTGACGATCTTGGACACCTTCATTCTCCACTTCATTATAGCATCATTGTCAGCTGAGTACGGTCCCTTTAAAATCTCCTACAATACACACAATGACGAATGAACTTTTAATGATCTCCTATCTAAGTGTGTTGAGGAAGAGGAGTGGTTAAAGGGTGAGAAGGTGCATAGTGCACATATGGCTTCTCATAAGGTTCAGCAGAAGAATGGACCGAAAAAGAAATCTTTTAAGAAGCCCAAGAAAAAGTCAGCCTCCCAGCCCAACCAAGCACCAGCTAAGTCTGATGTTCCTGCAATAAAGTATTTATTTTGCAAAAAGAATGAACATAAAAAGGCAGATTGCGTAAAGTACGAGCTCTGGTTGAGCAAGAAAGGTAACTTGTCATTTGTTTCTCATGAATGTAATTTGATTGATGTTCCAATTAATAGTTGGTGGATTGACTCAGGTGCTACTGTGCACATTGCCAATTCTCTGCAGGCATTTATGAACCAGAGGGAACTAACAAGTCATGAAAGTAGCATCTTCTCCAAAAATAAGATGTGGTCTCATGTGAAGGCTATTGGGACCTGCAGAATAGTATTAGATAGTGTTTCATTTTTTATTTGGTAGATACTTTTTATGTTCCATCCTATAGCAGGAACATTATTTCTGTATCAAGACTTGATAAATTTGGATATTGTATGAAGTTTGAACAGTCCAAATTATATATCAATAAAGTTAATGTCTTGATTGGTTCTGCATTATTATATGATGGATTATATTATCTGGAAACCCAAATCCATATCTAGGAAACTCTTAATATGAATCAAGTAATTGGCAATAAGCGTAATCTGATAAATGATCAATCCTGTCTTCTCTGCCATCGTCGTTTAGGACACATCTCGAAAGAGAGAGTCCAACGGCTTGTGAAAAAAGGGATCTTGGAATCCTTAGACTTCACAGATAATGAAATATGTTTGGACTGCATCAAGGCTAAGCAGACAAACACATATAAAAAAATGTTAAAAGAAGTGATAAATTACGATTGTATGTGGACCGTTTGCCCTATGTTTTACGGGTCAAAAGTATTTTGCCACCTTTATTGACTATTATTCCCAGTTTGTGTATTTGTACCTCTTATTTGAGAAATCTGAGGTCTATCTAGTTTTCAAAGACTTCAAGAAAGAGGTAGAAAAATAAATACAGAGAATAATCAAAATTGTTAGATCCGATAGAGGTGGAGAATGCTATGGGCGATTTACTGATATGGGATAATAAGAAGGACCATTGGCTCAATTTTTAAAATAAGAGGGCATTGTCCCTCAATACACCATGCCTGGTAGTGCATATCAGAATGGTATAGCCGAGAGGCAAAATCGAACACTTAAGAAAATGGTCTGAGCAATGTTGAATTATTCAACATTACCTATAACCTTGTGGGGTGAAGCCCTAAGGACAGTTGTGCATATTTTGAATAAAGTTCCTACAAAAACCATTCTAAAAACTCATTTTGAGTTATGGACAAGTAGGAAGTCTTCCCTTACTTACATGCACATATGGGGTTGTCCTGCAGAGGCTAAACTTTATGAACCTCGCATAAAGGCTTTTGACCCTAGAACAACCAGTGGTTTCTTCATTGGTTATCCAGAAAGATCAAAGGGTTACAGGTTTTATTGTTCATTCCATACACCACATATAGTAGAAACGAATAAGGCAAGATTTTTAGAAAATGGTTCTATTGGGAAAGATGCATTACAAAACCTCAATTTTGAGAAATCTTAGGATAAGAATAATACCCCTGAGATGAATGACAGATTGCCTATCATATTTCAACCAAGTGTTGAACCCACATGTGATGCACCCACTACACAAAACCATTAGTAGATAATACTGAAGAGTACATACAGGAGGATCAGGAACCCTCATCTGTATGGAGATCCCCTAGAGTTAGAAGATCTATTATTCATCCGGATTACGTGGTGTATTTACAGGAGCCCGCAAATCTCATAGATGATGATCCCACGATATTTATGAAAGTTGTTGAAAGTAAGCAATCCTCACTTTAGATTGAGGCCATGAAAAAAGAGCTTGACTCTATAGTAAAAAACAAAGTGTGAGACCTTATTACATTACCTAGGGGAGTCAAACCCATTGGGTGTAAATGGGTCTTTAAGACCAAAAAGAACTCCAAAGGTAATATTGATAAGTATAAAGCAAGGCTTGTTGCAAAAGGTTTTACCCAAATAGAGGGCATTAACTATAGTGAGACATATCTAAAGAGTCAATACGGATTATACTTGCCCTAGTAGTTCATTTAGATTTAGAGCTACACCAAATGGATGTAAAAACAATTTTTCTAAATGGTGAACTTGATGAGAAAGTTTATATGGATCAACCTCAAGGTTTCTCTAAAGGTGAGTCTGAACGTTTGGTTTGCAAGTTAAATAAGTCATTATATAGACTCAAACATGCCTCTCGCCAATGGTACATTAAATTTACCGAAGTCGTTCTGACTTTTGGATTTACAGAAAATATCGTTGACCGATGTGTGTTCCTCAAGACAAGTGGGAGTAAGTTCATAATCATGGTATTATATGTAGATGACATATTACTTGCAACAAACGATAAGGTCATGCTCACAGAAACCAAGAATTTTCTTTTTCTTCATTTTGAGATTAAGGACATGGGAGAGGCTGCATTTGTTCTTGGCATAGTGATCCGTCAAGATAGAGCAAAAGATGTTTTAGGCCTCTCTCAAAGAACCTATATAAATAAAATTCTCAAAAAGTATAGGATGAAGAATTGTTCTCCTACTACGGCACTCATACTTAAAGGGGATAAAATGAGCCTTAAGGATTGTCCTCAATCTGAAGAAGACAAAGCACTCATGAACCAAATGCCATATGCTTCAGTTATTGGTAGCTTGCAATATGCGCAGACCTACACCCGACCTTACATATCCTATGTAGTAGGGGTTCTTGGCAGATTTCAGTCGAATTTAAGTCATGCCCACTGGACAGCTGCAAAGAAGGTCATGCGGTATTTGTAAGGGACAAAAGATTATATGTTGACCTACAGAAGATCGGAGCACCTTGAAGTGATTGGGTATTCAGTTGCTGATCTAGGGGGCTGTCTTGACAATAGAAAGTCTACAACAGGATATATCTTCCTTCTTGCTAGTTGTGTCATTTCTTGGAGGAGTGGGAAGCAGTCAACTACTGTTGCACACACCATGGAGTTTGAATTCATTGCACTATTTAAGAGGACGTCACATGCCATCTGGTTGCGGAACTTCATATCTGGACTCAAAGTGGTTGAATCCATTGGGAGACCACTTAGGGTATATTATGACAATGAAGCCGTTGTATCCTTTTCTAACAACAACAGGAGTATTACATCATGCAAACATATGGAATTAAAGTACTTTGTTGTCAAGGAAAGAACTGAGAATCAACATGTGTGTATTGATAATATTGGTACCAAAGAAATGGTTGCAGATCCTCTTACTAAAGGTTTGGCCCCGGGATTATATGCTGAACATGTAAAGAGAATGTGTTTGTTCATTTCATTGTAGTCAAATACACATTTTGTACATGTGATCACATATTATAATAAAGGTTGATTCTTTTATTTATATTGCATAAAAGTTCTCTATGTGTATAGAATTTTGTTGAGCAGTATAAATTGGACTCAAATAGAATTAAGGTCAATCTATTCAAATTGTAATTCAAATCATTTGGGAATAGCATATTTTTGTCCAAGTGGGAGATTGTTAGTCATTTGGATCTGGATTGAATCTATTTGAATCTGAATTGGATCCAGATCCATTTTTTCCTAACTAACCGTTATGAACGTCAAATATGCGGTGATTTGAAGTAGAGATAAGTCTCATTTAGTCATGGGCTTATCTGTAACTGTTAATCAGTTACGGAAAAATCCTTTTAGTATACCTGCATGGTTGAGGGCATAAAAAGTTTCTCCAAAAGGGTTTCATATACACGGTTGGGTCCCTGCTCTATGTTCTCATACTATGTCATGACTCACCTAAGGCAGAGAAAACTTAGAAGAGAAGACTCCCCCGCTTCATTCAAACGCCCGAGTTTCATCGCCGAGCAATGGCAGGGACATCGGGTACATGATTTTTCTGATCTATGTATTTACTGTTTTAGTACAGTTTGCATGTACCAATTGTTTAGTCTCTAAGGTCGATTTGACCCAACATTGCAATCTATAAAGGGTCAGGAGACGGCAGTCTAATGCTAGCCACAAGGTGAGGGCTGCTCTAAGTTCATCCTTTTCAGAGGGTGGGAGGACTTGGTATCTCTTAACCGATCATTTAGCTCAGATGCTTCTTTTGTTTCATCATATGTTGCCAAGCTAATTGATCTGATTAGGGAGTGGAGGGTGCGGAAAGCATTAAAGTGGCACCAGCGCTCCCGCATCGTTTGGTTGAAGGGCGGAGATTTGAACACTAAGTTCTTCCAGTCGACGTCTAACTAGAAGCGCAAGAATTGTATTGACTTGATCAAGATCGGTGGCAGCATTGTTGAGGGTCCGGATATTGTGGCCCTTTTCTGTAGGCCTATTGTGGAGAGGGGCTTCATATCCCCAGCCTCCTACAAGCGGCTTACCGAAGGAGCAACCTCTGATCCTTTTCAGATCACAGAGATCCGGGAAGCCATTACTCAGCTCTCTAGGCTGAAATCTGCGGGTTTGGAAGGATTCCTCGTAGACTTACCTGTGGTTCTGAGATGTAGCTGGTCGATTTGCGACAAATTTTTTTTTTCAGAGTTCTACTATAACTGTTCCCTCCTTAGGGTGATGGGCAGGATGGAGATCATCCTCATTCTGAAGAGGCAATCCGCTGAAGATATTGCTTCGTTTAGACCCATCCCGAGTGCTTTCCAAAGTTTTGGCCAGTAGGCTAAATTTGGTGAGTGCTTCACAGAGGGCCTTCATACTCGGTAGGAGAGTGCAGGATTGCATCGTTCTCGCTGATAAAGCTATTTACTGTTGGATCACTTTTCGGATCACACAGTTTCACAATCGTCATCATGATATAAAACACGAAATAAATCAAGAAATACAACAATGTAAATAACATGATTAACAGACGACCGAAACAGTAACAGGGAGCAAGCATGGCATTTTCCGCATCAGACCAAAATTCAGACGTCAGCATATAAACAAACATATGCACAGAACAAAAAGAAAACAACAGGAACATGTTTAGTTTATGCAGTAGGCTAAGGCGTACGAATGTACTCCCCTTAGAGAAGATTCGCCCCCACATACTGTGCAGCTCAGGGTCCGGCGTCCTTCCCCCAGGATACAATAGCCACAACGATCCGAACGGTGCACTCCGGCGGATCGTCCTTCGAAAACAGCCTCTTCGAACCAAAGTTGCAGAACAACCCCTTTCGGGATAACTCAGGAAAAGGAGAGAGAGAGAGAGCAACAGAGGATATGGGAAATCGCAGAGCTCCAGCCAGAAATCGCCTGTCTCAACCTCTTCGTAACCCCAGCCCTCACCACGCTTTTATAACCCACGAACGGTTATGAAACGTGGAAGGACCCGTTACGGATTCTGAGGAGACGTGATCCGTTATCCATTCTCATAACCTGTTACCGAATCCAAAGAAACTTTGGGTAAAAAGATACTTGTCTTGATTGGATATGGCCCTAAAGGGCCAATTACCCAAGCCCGAGCCCGGCACGGCAGGCAGGCGCGCGCACGCGTGTGTGTGTGGTGGTCATCCCACTCCTTTGTTCTCAGGAACAAGTGTATGAGTTCACTAGTTGCTTATAAAGCCCTCAGAAAACTCAAGCAAAAGCAATATGGGACTATTCCACCTCATCAAGACCTCTATCTCTAAACAACCCATTTCTTCTTTAAATTTCTCTCCCTTCTTTCTTACACCTAACATTTACAACATTAAAAGGGCCGGAAAACTGGCATTCTTGCTCAAGCTCGATATCTCTAAGGCTTTCGACTCAGTGGCCTGGACCTTCTTGCTGCAGTCGCTACAGAACATGGGATTTGGTCATTGGTGGTGTGGGTGGATTCAGGCACTGCTGTCATCAGCATCATCGGCTGTAAACCAATATAGTTTCACTATAAAAAGCATAGCGGTCACATCTATGCATTTATATTAAGTAAAAAACACATAAATATTTTTTGAAGGAATCTGAGAGATAAATGGTATGAAACATACACATTACTCTCTCTTTATTTATATATAGGGTCATTAGAATATGCTAACTGAAAATATGTCAATTTTGCAAATCCAACCCTGCAGATGCATTCGAGAGTATCTCTGAACACTTTTAACATAAATTTATAAAGCTTTACTTAAAAAAAAAGCTCTTACAGTTTGAGAGTTTATATTAGGGAGTATCTCTGAACAGTTTTAACAGCACTACCTATAGAGAGCAATACGAGTATTGACAAAAAATCGTTAAATACTGGATACCTTATGTGAAAGGTTAACACTAAAAAAGATGGCTGAAAAAATGACAAAGAAAATAAGTCGCAAAACAACCAGCAAACAATACAAAGGGGTTTAATAAGGTTTTAATTTTATATAATGATGTAAAAAAATAACATATACATATATGAGATGTTTCCATAAAAAACTAGACAGAATATAGCAGCAATGAGATTCAGTCCCACCATCCGACCCAATTGGATTCGTAACTTACCTAATTAATCTTATTCACAACACAGGTTTTTACACAGAAATGGACAAGAGAACTCCATCCATCTTGAAGGGACGTCACGAGTTTAAAACCCACTGCTGCACCTCCCTTTTTCTTTTTGGCTGAATATGTGTGTACTCACTCGCTGGTGAGCTAGGGCAGCTTTGGGTTTTTAGGCTAACGATCTCGTCAGTAGGTGAAATGGTTTTCCCGGATACTGAAAAAGGGGTATTTAATCCAAAAACACAACATGCTACATGTTTGGCAGGCGTAAATTGGCAAAAGAAACTTGTTGAAACTGGATAAAATTGCATTTGAAAGGTGTAGTTAACCATGCCAAATACACAAAACAAAAAAAACTTATTCACTCGGTATTGCAGTGTGAATGAGAACTTTGTTAATCACAGTTTAGATTGGTTGTGCTCTCTGGATTGTGTTCGAATCTGCAAGGACAAATCACCAGAGTGATTTTCTGATCCAAAAGAAAATCATTTGTTTATTGTATTCTGGTTTAGGCTACCTAATCCTAGCTTGGCATTAAGAAAAGAAGTCCAAAAGCAATAATGCTGAAAGAGAACTCATAACTGAAAAGGACAAAGGCGGGGCGTCACTGCAGCTCCACATGCACAAATAACAGTACATTGACCACCACCTCACTCATATTTGAGATCTCTGATCTCTTCCACCCTCAGGAAGTACACCAAGCTTTGAGGTTGAGGCAGGGCAGGACGCAGATCTTGTGAATTTCAAACCTGTCATGAGATCAAGAAGAGAGGTGGAGGAGGATTAAGAGCTTTGATTGGCGAACACGAATAGCTTCTTGCTCTTTCAAGAGGGGTAGTGACTCATTCAGAAGCCCCTCGCCTCTTGAGACAACACATTGGCACATTCACTAGGCAGTGAGAATCCATAATTGATGGGCACCCGGTCCTTATGTCTTGGATGCGTCCTTCCTCATCTGACTGATTTCTTTTGTCAAGTTAAAGACGCTGCCTTTGTCCTTTTCTAATTATGAGTTATCTGTTGGCGTTATTGCTTTTGGACTTGGTTTAAAGCATAGTCACAAGGAAAATCTCAGGAAACTTTTAAAAGACTATTTTTCTTGAAAAAAATATCGGTAAATAATAAAATAAAAATAAAAACATTGTTTTACACGTCTAAATGCTGAAAAATATTTAAAAAACATTATACATATAACTAGAAATCCAAATCAAGATTACAAATGATAAATCGATTCATCCATCAAATCACAAAACTTATATAGCGTAATTTTTTTCAATTTTAGCATTTATTCGTTCACCTATAGATAAAATAGATGTATTATTAGTGTAAAAAAAGTTTGACATTCCTAAGATGATGAAAGCATAGGTGTTGAATATGCAAAAGATTGGAAAATTTTCAAATGCGAGCATAAAAAGATTTTTAAGCGGTATAGTACTTTCAATGAGCTCCTGACTTCATGTCCACCTTACATCCTTTCTCATTAGTAGAAAACTTTGATGCATTATTTTGAATAATAACACTTCAGGTTACGAGATATCATCATTTTTTTATTTTATACAACAACAACAACAACACCTTCATCCCAAACAATTGGGGTCGGCGATATGAACCAAAAAGAAAATCATTTTGGGTCCTCCACATGAATCCTTCTCCTCCAATCATTTCTATCCAATGTCATGTCCTCGGTGAGGTTCAAAGCATTCATATCCTTTCTTATCATCTCCATCCAAGTCTTCTTAGGCCTACCCCGACCTCTTTTAGCTAATAGATTTTCTCATTTCTCCATCCTTCTAACTGGAGCATTATTAGGCCTTCGCCGAATATGCCCAAACCATCGTAAACGATTCTCACTCATGTTATTTTCAATGGATGCAACACCTACCTTCTTACGTATTTCCTCGTTCTGAATCCTATCTTTTAGTGTATTTTCACACATCCATCGAAGCATATGCATCTCAGTTACACTCATTTTTTGCGAATGATGTCTCTTGGCAGCCCAACATTTTGTATCATATAGTAAAGCGGGTCTAATTTATAAACTATAAAATTCATATGTGAATGTTGGAGTTACGGAGGTTAAACGATTCTCACTCATCTTATTTTCAATGGATGCAGCCCAACATTTTTTTATTTTATAAACTATAAAATTCATTATACATATTTGAAACAAAACTTGTTTCTTTTTTTTGTTAGCTGACGTTATTTAACATATTAATTTATAATTTTTCTCTAATATTTTAAGTTTTAAAGTTCAAATGTGAATGTTGGAGTTATAGAGGGTTGAAGAAATATATATATATATATATATAATTTTGTTTATGTATGCTTCAAATGTTGTATTTTTTTGTAGGGCTTCAAATATAAATGTTGGAGTTATGAAAGTTTATTATGGAGGATTGAATGAAGAAATATATATAGTTGTGTGTGTATATATGCTTTAAATATTGTATTTCTTGTAAGGCTTCAATCGTAAATGTTGGAGTTATGGAGGTTAGAGTTATGGAGGTTGTGTGTATATGTATGTTTTAAATGTTGTATTTTTTGCAGGACTTCAAATGTGAATGTTAGAGTTACGGAGGTTAAAGTTATAAACGTGCATTATTGAAAGAATGAAATAAATGAGAAATATAATTTAGAATAAATGGAATTAATGAATGAAATGAATAAGAAGTATGATTTGGAATGAATGTATAAACTACTTTAATTTAAATGAATAAATAAATGTATGAGCAAATTAATTTTTGAATTGATGTATATATAACCATATTCATTTAGTAATGAATAAATGAATAATTGTAAGAGTTGGTTCATATTAAATTCAAAAAATGAATTTATGTATGAGTATATTCATTTTAGAATGAATGAGCATATTCATTTTAGAATGAATGAAATAAATGAGCATATTCATTTCAAATGAATGAAATGACTGAATGAATAAACTGATTCATTTTTAAATGAATAAGGCCTATGCTTCTCATTTTAGTCTTAGAATTATGTAGATGGAAAATGAATTGTAAGCCATGAGTAAGGGCAATACAAATATGATATGTCAAATATCTAGTTGACTTTTTAAGTGTTTTTGGTGAGCTTACACGTAAGTATGAAAATTTTGTTAATACTATCACAACTCTCAAAACTCTTCTTGTATTTTATGAAATATATGATAGGCTGCTTAATCAAGAAAAGAGTATTCAACTTTTGAATAAAAAAATCCTCTCAAGAGTCTTTGACTCTTGCTCTCTTTACACAAGAAGGAAGAAGTTGTGGTGTCAGAGGTTGCAATAGAGGTAAAATGCTAGGTGGACGTGGTCATAGGTTTCAACTAGGAAATCAAGACATGATTATAATAATGGTGAAGTCAGAGGGAACACCAAGCAGAATGTGACTTGCCAATTTTGTAAAGGAAGAATCACACGGGCTGATAATGTTGGGATATTCCCAAAGCCTTTATCGTTGTCATGAATTTTTATTCATATAAGAATTCTAATTGGTATCCAAATATAGGGTTGACTTACCATATGATTTTCGGATATGGCAATATGACAGGCAAGTTAGGTTATTAGAAACCTCAAACAGTTATAGTTGGTAATGGAGAAAATCTACCCGATCACACTACTAGTAACATAAAACTTTCTTCTTGTGGTAAATATTTTATTTTGAAATATATGTTGCATGTGCCTAAAATTAAGAAGAATCTTCTTTCAATTGCTAGATTTATAGATGATAACAATTGTTACTTTGAGTTTCACCCAATATCTTTTTATGTTAAGGATATAGTGATGTTCCTCTAAGGGGGCCTAATGAGGGAGGATTGTATGCTTAGCAAGGAAACAATAGGAGGATACCACGAGTGATCAAGGCAAACTTTGCCAAGTAGAATAAAAGCATATCGATAGAACTCTGACATTGCAGGCTTGGACACCCTAATCATGGCATTACGAGTAGTCTTAATAAAATTAATTAATTATTTTCTAATAGTTAGAGTCAATTTTCTACTGCTTGTGTGATTGGAAAGACATGAACTTTCTCTTAAGCATTCTAATGGTACTGCCAAATTTCCTTTGGAAATTATACATGCTGATTTATGGGGTCCCTTGCCTATTTTATCTAGGGGACATCGATATTACTTGTTATTGCTAGAAGATTTTTCTCAATTTTCTTGGCTATTTTTATATATTGATAATGAAGTCTGACACATTATGTAGTGTTGAAAATTTTTGCGAAACAAATTGCTTTCAACTCAAAATATTTTATAGTAATAGAGGTGAACAATTTATGGGTGATGATTTTTCAAGCCTCTGTCTGTGTGGTATAAAGCATTGGGTTTTGTGTCTATATACTCCTCAATAAAATAGTGTTATGGAGCGAAAGTAGACATATTGTTGAAATGTCTTATTCCTCACTAAGTACCAGGTTTGGGGTTAATGTGTTTAGAATAGTTGTCTATGATAAACCATCTTCCTAGCCCAAATCTTGAGAACAAGTCATCTTATGAATTACTTCTCAAGAAAGTTCTTGATTATGAACACATGAGAGTCTTTTACAGCATATGTTAGTCATCCTTGGTACCCAACAATAGCACCAAACTTGCCTCTAAATCCATAGTTTGTGTTTTTCTTGAATATGGAACCAATTATAAGGGTTATTTGTGTTTTGATTTCATGATGAATAATGTATATATCTCTAAACATGTGCTATTTGATGAAACCATCTTTTTTTTGTTGGATTGAATCCTACTGCCACTTATGTTGAAGTGTTGAACTGGTTGAGACAACTTAATAAACCTAATATCTCCAATGTTTCTTCCATTGAATTTGTTGTGATAGCCTCTGCATCAACAACCATATTGCCACCAACTGAGTTTTCTTGAGATGAGGAATCTCTTGAGATGATTGAACCTACCGTGAATGAGCTAAGTCATCAGAGTCAACCTGAACCTACTACTGATCCTATCTTGTATTATGAACATGATTCAAATGATTCTTCTGTTCTAAATCTTGTTGTTGACATCACACCCATATAAGAAGTTCAACAACCAGTAAGAACTAGCCATATGATTACTCGCTCTCAATATGCCACTCAAAAGCCTAAACTGTATTTGGCCACCAAATATTTGTTGATCTTAGCTCTTATGTCAGTTCTTCTTCACTGACAGAATCATAAACTTTCTTGACTTTCTTTATTTTTCATATCATTTTCTCTTCTTTTTCACCTTCTTTGTAATATATTCAATTTCTAAACTATTAGAATTGCAGATTTTTCTTATCTCTTTTTCTTTCATTTTTCTTTTCTTATCCCTTAATACCTTTTTGAGAAATTTTGGATTTCTTGAGATTTCCTTTACCCTAGAATCTCTCCTTCCTCACTTTCCTGACTTTTCTCTTTTTCTCATTCATTTCCTCACTTTTTATCATAATCTTCTTGGTCATTCCCTTCTTGTGGGACATTTTCTTGAATCTCATACCTATGAATTAGGGTCCTTTGTGCCCTTGTGAACATCCTTGAAGGATCAAAATGTAGGTCCTCCTCCCCATTCTTATGATCCTCGGACTAGAAATCGACATCACGTATTGTCTTCATGATAGTCTCCTTCGTAGATCTACCCATTGGTTTAGAATGACAAACAAGGTTGCAATCAATTCACCTTGTAAGCAATTTCGAAAATTGAGTAACCTTCTAAAGCCTCCTTTGAGGCCCTATGAAGTAAGCCAAGAGTGGTGGATCCACCTAAGGCTCAAACTAAACCAAGACAGTATGTACAAGTTAGTGAACAATGAGCAGGAACAGTAAATTATAGAAAAGATAATATGGAAAGAGGAAAAGAGATACTTACTTAGTCTCCAAGAAGCCCTAGCCCTCGCTTGTTGAACAGGTAGAACCTCCATGGTCCATCGCAAGCCAAAAATCCGATAGAAGGAATTTGTTGTCTAGACCGATGTGTGTGACATCGTAATTGGTATTGTTTTAATACAAGAAAGACACCCCATTGGATTTCATAAGTAAAAGCCTCACCAACCGTGTAGAGGCCTTGTTGACGTACAAGAAGAAAATGCTCGCCATCATGTTGGCACTTAAGAAATGGAGACTATATTTACTTGAGAGGTACTTAGTGGTCCACACTAACCATAAGAGCTTCAAGTATCTCATGGAACAATGTGTCTTTACCCCGCTTTAGCAAAAATGGGTCACCAAAATGATGAGGTATGAATTCGAACTCCAATACGAGAGGGGTAATGAAAATCGTATTGTTGATGCCTTTTGTCGACAATTGAAGGAAGTAAAATTAAATGTTTTTTCGGTTGTAACTTGTGATATGTAGAGCAAGGCATGTAAGATGCAAAAAGATAGTGAAAAAATATCGAAATTGAAGAGGGTAGTCGAGGAGGATCCAAGTAGCCACCCCCTCTACCAAGTGAAGGGAGAAGTGGTCTTCTACAAGCAAAGATTTTTACTTCCCGACGATGACGAGATCATTTTTGATCTCCTCCATCATTATCACTCATCCCAGTTGGGTAGTCATGAAGGAGTTTTTAAGACCCAACAAAGGATCAAGAGAGAGTTCTACAGGCCCAAAAATGAAAGAATATGTGATTAAGTTCATTAAAGAATGTGTTGCTTATCAAGCCAACAAATACGAGGTCATCAAGCTCGTCGGCTACTTTCACCTATTACCTATTCTGAACTGAGCTTGGTCTAATATTTTCACGGATCTCATTGAAGGCCTGCCACACCCCTCCAACAGAAAAGAAGTCATATATGTTATGGTTGGTAGGCAAGTATCGACGGGGAAATGAATGTGCAAGAGATTCCCTAGACAATCATGCACTCCAATGCATAGTGAAAAATATCGTGAGATTTATGAAAATCTCGCGATAATATCGCAAGAAATTGCCTGAAAGTCTAAAACGGCAATTGCTCGCGAGATTTTCAAAATATCATGAAATTTATGAAAAAAAACATAAATACCATGATTTAAACGTGATATTTATGTTTTAAACAGCTATTTATCATGAAAAATCATGTATTTTTATTTTTAAATAATTTTTATTACTATTTTCTTATAAAAAATAATTTTTTTATTTTAAATTTATTTTTTTATTGCCAAGATTTTGCCAAAATGTGAGATTTATGAAATTTTTTTAATTTCTCATGAGTTTTTGAAAAATGAGAAATTGCTGATAAAAACGTTTGTCACTATGCTTAGTTTATTTTTTTATAGTTTAAGGTTTTTTGGTTTATTTATGATTTATTTTTTTGTATTTTAGAGCTTTATAATTTATTTATGGTTTTTGCATTTTATATAAAAACTAAGAATTCTTATTTTTCTCAAAATATGCAAAATTTTTAAAAAAAAATCATACTTGGATCCAGTTTGAAGCATTTGTATATCAAAAATATCAAATCTTAATTTTTCTCAAATTACCCAAATTTTAAACATTTTTTAGTTTTTAGAATCAATCGAATATCTATATCTGAAATTAAAATCCATAATAAACATGTTAAAACACTCATATGATTTGGCGGATTGAGTCGTACTATCCAAAATGAAGTCATATGACCCATTATCCATGTGTGTCCAAGTTGTTCGCACATCGTAAATCAAACAACAAACATAAGAACACAACTTTTGTGTATGGTTAAAAAAAATGTTGGATGGAGTACCGTTGTTACAGAACAGACAAAACATGTGTTCTGCCTGATTTGTGCATTTGTTTGATCCAACATGTTACAAGCCATCAAACATACTCAAATACATGATTTTGTATATTTTATCATATTTGCGTTATATTATAAAAATAAACCATATTATTTGTCATAACCAGATCTGCTCAAACCCCTACCAATTACATCAGAAAATCAATTCACATTATATAATCAAAGTGAAACCAGTCTGGTTTGTCCTTCTAGCAACGATCAACACCTAGGATCCCAAGGTGACCAACTTGCACAGCACTCTCTCGGGTCCAAACACATTTAAAACTATTATACCTAAGGAAGAAGTCCACAATCCGATGGTCAAGTAGATGCCAATTGAGTATTGACTCTCACTTCAAGCACATTCCTTATGTCCTTCACTACATCATGTCCTGTACTTTTTACAATGATTTTTCTGTCTTGTACATCCTTACCACTACAAGAAATTAGACCATTAGTGGTGATAATTTGGCATCAGTAAAGGTTTTACTAGCTCTAATTTAATGCCAGTAGTTTCGTCAGTAAAAGTGTTGTTTGTTATACATTCACGGGTGCTAATGCATAATGCTAGTGAATAGGTTTTTACTGACATTAAATTAGCATCAGAAAAAAAGTCTTTTTTAGTGCTAAAATAGCATCATAAAAAATGTTTTTCTCTAACGTTAAATTAACACCAAAAACAATGCATTTTTTATGCTTTTTAGCACCAGGAAAATACATTTTTTGGCTTATTTTTAGCGTTAGCGATAGTTTTTTTTACTAATTTAGTTTTTTTCTCATGTATAACCTGCTCATACATTGATTTAATAATGAACCACTAATACATACATTCATTCGTTCATTTGCTAGCTCATTTATTTCATTCATTCTAAAATGAAAAATTTCTTACATACATACATTGATATTTTTCATTCAATATGAACTAACTTTTAAAATAAACTTTGTTTTGTTTTCTAAACACAAACTTGTGCCTTAATTAACACAATCCCCTTGCTAAATCATTTATTCATAGATTGCTTTCATATATAAGGCCAACACTCGATGACAAACATGAATAAAATAAAAAACATATATTACAGACCAGATTTTGCCCTTATAGTAGGCATTATTGGTTTAACTAGCAAAGCCAAATTAATCACACTAAGTGCTAAAAAGCTAGGAGCCCAGAGTTGGGAACCTGCACATAATTACTGTGGAATAAAGTGGCAAACAGGAGTTCCAGGCTTACTGCCTAGTGCGAGCATGGTGACATGATTTGGGTTCCATGATGATGTCTCAATGTGGCATACAGCGACTGCATTCACTTTGGTGTCATCTTCCTCAGCAACCAATGGAACAATATAAGACTTGGTGTTGATAGTCTTGTGGCATCTTCCTCAGCATAAGGATAAGGCAGGCAGTGGCACACCACTGCATGTTCAGTGGGCAACTCAACCATATCAGGTTTGGATTATATATACACGAGTTTTGGGTTCTACCTTTTCTTTGTTGACAATTGAGGTGGCCAATAACTGAACATGGCTTTTGAGTTGAGAGATGACAAAGTCGATCATGGATTATAAGGATGCAGTACAGTAGCTAATGTCCCCTTTATTAGGTGACATTTCACAACTCTCAAGTGTTCTCTTCATGATTGAAGCCACAACTGAGGTGAGGTCTACTGAGAAGTGTCCTAGGATGTCTCCAAACATGGACGTTGAGAAGGGGTGGGCCATCCCTCTTCTGACCAAATGTCACCCATATATATATATATATATGCACTCTTGTCTGCATAGATCCAACCACTAAATGGTAAATCTACACATACAGATATATTTAGAATAATTTATTTAATATATTAGAAGGTTTTATCATGTTTAGTACACCATTGCATTTCATTTTTTTAGGTGAAAATCAACGACTCATAATGCATGAAAATAAATGGTATAACATATCATATTTGAGTACATGAAAATAATAAATAGAATATGCTGGGCACGATCTATGATCTTGCACTTGGAGCTTAAATATTAAATCAATCATGTACCACCATAAGTTATGGTGGTGTAGTACCACCATAGAATCACTCTATATATTATGACAGAAGCACCCTCTCTCTCTCTCTCTCTCTCTCTCTCTCTCTCTCTCTCTCTCTATATATATATATATATATATATATATATATATATATATATATATATATATATATATATATATATATATATATATATTGGGCAAGCAAGCCCGTAGGCCGCCTGTAGCCCAGCACATTTGGGCCAGTCTTGGGCCATCATTTTGAGAACCAACATTGTCTCAACTTCGCTTAGGCCATGCCTTTCTTTTTAAAAAAAAAACTAGGGTTAAACTTTATGGAAAGATAGTTAGGTTTCGCTATGATGCAGCACATCGGAAGAGAGGGTTGTGTATGTTCGCCCCCGATGATTCACTGAATCCCACGTCTGTGTTCGGGGCTTTGAATGAGCACCACGTATACAAGCACATGGGGCTCGTATTCCCGTGTATGTTGACATAACTTTGCATCGGACTCTGGTGTTGTTGCAAAGACTTAAGTACCCTTTATTGTTATTCTTCTCATAAAGTGATGGTTTGAGAAAATGACAAAAATGCCTTTCATTCAAAAAAGAAAAAACAAATAGTTCAAAAAAAAGACAAACATGTCCATCCAGAAAGTCGAGGATGATGTTGACTCTTCAAAGTCTTCTTCTTTTTCTGTTCAAAAAAAGGACAAACATGTTTTCTTCTTCTTTCTCCGTAAAACACTGTAAAACCCTTTCTCTCTCTAGAGAAGAAATCAAGGGAAACAAAGAGTTCTTCCTAGAAAAGGCCATGAACATCAACCCTCTCACTCTCTCTCCCTTCTCTCTCTACTTCTGTGCACATCCAACAGACGATCCTACATTGCTGCATCGTCATCTTCTTCTTCTTCCTTCTTCGTAAAACATTGTAAAACCCTCTCTCTCTGTAGAGAAGAAATCAAGAGAGGTAAAGGGTTCCTCCTGGAGAAGGCCATGAACACCAACCCTCTCACTCTCTCTCCCTTTTCTCTCTACTTGTGTGCCTGATTTAGAGTTTTTGCCCTTACAGGAGGGGGTCCGGGGGCTCCCCCCCGGCGCGGATCCCGGGCTTTCCTACAACAATCAAGAGAGGTAAAAAAAATTTTGGGCCTTCCAACAATGATTTGTAGTATTATCGAGCTTTCCTACAGCAATTTGTAGCATTTGTAGTGTCTTCCGTAAATCGCAAAACGCTATAGCGATTTGTAGTGTCTTCCGCAAATCGCTATAGCGATTCGCAAATCGCTATAGCGATTTGTAGTGTCTTCCGCAAATCGCTATAGCGATTTGTAGTGTCTTTCGCAAATCGCTATAGCGATTTGTAGTGTCTTCCGCAAATTAGGACCAACTTGTCAGAGTCATATCTCCCTAACCGGAGGTCATATTCCAAATCCGCGATTTGTAGTGTCTTCCGCAAATTAGGAAAGCCCGATAATACTACAAATGCTACAAATTGCTGTAGGAAAGCCCGATAATACTACAAATCATTGTTGGAAGGCCCAAAAAAATTTTGGTCCGGAGGGCGCTGCCCCCCGCCAGGGGCGGCCCCCCCTGGACCCCCGCTCGCTGACCGCGCAGCGGGATCCGCGCCGGGGGGAGCCCCCGGACCCCCCTCCTGTAAGGGCAAAAACTCTAAATCAGGCACACAAGTAGAGAGAGAAGGGAGAGAGAGTGAGAGGGTTGGTGTTCATGGCCTTCTCCAGGAGGAACCCTTTACCTCTCTTGATTTCTTCTCTACAGAGAGAGAGGGTTTTACAATGTTTTACGAAGAAGGAAGAAGAAGAAGATGACGATGCAGCAATGTAGGATCGTCTGTTGGATGTGCACAGAAGTAGAGAGAGAAGGGAGAGAGAGTGAGAGGGTTGATGTTCATGGCCTTCTCTAGGAAGAACTCTTTGTTTCCCTTGATTTCTTCTCTAAAGAGAGAAAGGGTTTTACAGTGTTTTACGGAGAAAGAAGAAGAAAACATGTTTGTCCTTTTTTTGAACAGAAAAAGAAGAAGACTTTGAAGAGTCAACATCATCCTCGACTTTCTGGATGGAGGACATGTTTGTCTTTTTTTTGAACTATTTGTTTTTTCTTTTTTGAATGAAAGGCATTTTTGTCATTTTCTCAAACCATCACTTTATGAGAAGAATAGCAATAAAGGGTACTTAAGTCTTTGCAACAACACCAGAGTCTGATGCAAAGTTATGTCAACATACACGGGAATACGAGCCCCATGTGCTTGTATACGTGGTGCTCATTCGAAGCCCCGAACACAGACGTGGGATTCAGTGAATCATCGGGGGGGGAACATATAACCTGCTTTGACATCGGAAGGATGCGTTTGGGAAAAATATTTTATCGAACACACGAACTTGGTTCATTTTAGATATCAGATGGACAATTTTAATATTTTTGTGCTTCCGAAAAAATGTTGGTATTAATTTTATCCAAAAATGTGATTCACTATTAGAGTGTAGGAATTAGTTTGATTTTTATTTTTTAGAATTTTTTAATCTGATTAAATAATCAGATCTGGATCTAGATATAATAGCTCGTTAGGAGCTATTGGAGAGTGTATGGGGTTTTTGGTATATTTTTTTATTTGGGTCTGGATCTATTTTCCTTTGGGTTTAGATATGTAAATATAAAAATTTTGTATATCCTTGGGTTCTCAAATATGACTGTTGGGAACCAAGGAAACCCATTGGACCAAAATGAAGGTGGTTGGATCTAGCTTCCGAACCCAAAATAGGTGGATACTACACACTTGACGTAACCCTAGACCCCTCCCCCTTGAGAAACATTGGAGTCGCCTTCTCAAAAGAAAACCCCAAACCAAAAAAAAAAAGTTTTGTTTGTTTGAAAAAAAAAAAGAGGACCCTAGGAGCATGGTGAAGCCCCTCCCTCTCTCTACCGTGTTCCCATGGCCAACCCAAATGTGTGCTGCAAGAAGATCGCTCCTTGGTTGTGTGTTGACCCCTGCGGAGGTCTGTGCATGGTACTATGAAGAAGAACGCTCTTGATCAAATGTCAACCCTGAAGGGTCATGCATGTGCTAAGACCTGGTGGAAGGACGTACATTAAGCGTTGGCCAACTTCTTGCCGGCAGATTTGAACTTGCTTCTCTGTGTCTTTCTTGTTAGATATTACATAGTGCCTGAATCTGATTTGTGCGTGAAAGAGGAATGAATGTGTTGAATCTTGTTTGTTTTAAATGAAGATAAGAACGATTTTTCTTATTGGGTGTTTAGACTAAGAATGATTCATGCTAGTGGAAGAACCTTTGTGCTCTAATTTGATTTTATTGGAATTGGCTGAGACATTTCTGGATTGAATAGATACATATCTTGATTTTTCTATGTGATTTAAATCTTAAGCTAACTGGTTCATGTGTATCAATTCTGTCATTTTTAAGATTGTTTGAATGAGTTTAAGATTGGGTATTTGTTTGGTTAAGCATTCATATTCGATTCTGCTTTGGACAGGTATTTGTTTTTAAGAAAACATTGATTGTGCTTAATGTCAAACCAGTTCCATGATGTGAGACTGATTTAAATTTCTTGAGAAAATTCTGAGTTTGATTTTGTGTTTTTCTTTAGCATTTACTGTCTTGTTTAAAATAGATTTTCTCTATTTTGTGTGAAATAGTCGGATATTAAATCTGATTTAACATCAAACTTAATCCAACTCTAGTTTGTATTTTCGCGCTTGACTAAAACTTGCTGGAACTGTCTAGATATCAAAAAGAAAAAACTGTAGAACCTGAGTAAACATGTTTTTTTAGCATGGTATATTAGTCATTATGAAACTTTGATTAGACGTCACTCTGTTTGCGGGTCAATCTGTTTTATTTTATTTTTTTTGAAATTTGAACCCTTGTGTATGAACGTTGAATGTTGTGATATTTTGAACACATATTTTTTTTAAGTGTTTTCTGGTTCACGTTCCTATACATTGAGCTGTGATTTATTTGTTTTGAATCAAATCATGTTTCTTGTCAATAGAGAGCTGAAATCTTTGTGTTTGCTTATGTATTGCTTAATTTGGTTCATAGTAAGAGATTCTTATATAGTTTTTCGGCATTCACCCTGACTAAAAACAGGGTCAAAAATTCCACATTTTCATATTTGATATGCATAGTAAAAAATGTTCTTCTGTGGACCGTTGGCAGCGTCCACCAACTGTTTGGTGAAATGTCTAAACGAACTCCGCAATCTGGTTTATCTGATTTATATAATCCCATGTGTGATTTATTTGTCGTGTGTTCGGACGTCTCTAATCCTATCGTGGATACATATTCACATAGGTCAAGATTGATTTGTTGTTAGGAAACCTCCCTTGTCATTTTCTTTACGCAAGTATTGATTGCAGATTTGAATCAAGCCCTTCTCCCGGCTCAGTCTTGGTCAAAGACATCGCTAGGGTGTGCTTTGGCGTCACGCCCCTATCAGTTTGTGTTAGGTTGGTATCAGAGCTTAGCTTGTTTAGTTTCTTAATTCGGCATGGTGCAGTGAATAGTAGTGTTTAGGGAGTGGTGTGGACGTGGTTTGCACATGAGATACAAATAAGATGTTAAGCATGTCATTGATGCACTATTCGTAGATGAGGTTCACGAATAACCTCTATGTGAAATTGAAATCCATCTTTGATGAAGATGGTGAGGAAAAAGAAGTTGATCATGCTTCTATGATTTTTACGGAATGACCTTGCAATGAACCTCTTCGCGAGATCCATGGTGAACCAATTTTTGATGAGTTCGAAGATGGTGAAAACCAAGGAGAAGCCTTGTGTATCAAGCATCTCATAAGCGATGCGACTCTCTTTGCTCCTGAGTGTAGTTCGAGTATATAAAATAACTCGAAGGTGTTCATCTCCAAATTTTTGTGGTTTCATCATATTAAGATTAAACTAAAGAATTAGTGGATAATTGAATTGTTAAGTTTTAGATTGTGCTTTCTTATACTTGTTCTGAAATAGAAATAGAATCATCATGCAATAATTTTTGAAAGAAATTGTTTCTTCTACTTGTTATTATGCAAAAAAGAAAAAAGAAAGTTTTGTTTGTTTCATAAAAAAAAGGAGAGCCCTAGGAGCATGGTGAAGCCCCTCTCTCTACTCTACTGCGTTCTCTTTATGGTCATCCCGAACATGTGCTGCAAGAAAAACGGCAATGCATTGACCCATGTGGAGGTTTGTGCCCGTGCTGTGAAGAAGAATGCCCCTTGGGCAGAAGTTCACCCTGGAGGGTCTGTGTGTGTGTGCTAAGACCCAGCAGAAAGACGTGCTTCAGCGTTGTCCAGCTTTTTGCAAGAGCTAACAGATTTGAACCCTTTGCTGGATATTGCATAGTACCTGAATTTGATTTGTGCATGAAATAGGAATGAATGTGTTGAATGCTGTTTGTTTTAAATGATAAGAATATTTTTTCTTATTGTGTGTTTAGTCTAGGAATGATTCATACTAGTGGAAGAACCTCTGTGCTCTAATCTGATTTTATTGGAATAGGCTGAGACATTTCTGGATTGAATAGATACATATCTTGATTTTTCTATGTGATTTAAATCTGAAGTAAAGTAGCTCTTGTTTATCGATTTTGTCATTTTTTTTTATTATTTGAATGAGTTTAAGATTGGGTATTTATTTGGTTAAGCATTCATATTCGATTCTTCTTTGGACAGGTACTTGTTTCTAAGAAAACATTGATTGTGCTTAACGTCAAACCGGTTCCACGATGTGAGACTGATTTTAATTTCCTGAGAAAATTCTGAGTTTGTTTGTGTTTTTCTTTAGCATTTACTGTCCTGTTTGAAATAGATTTTCTCTATTTTGTGTGCTGAATCCAACTCTAGTCTGTGTTTTTGTGCTTGACTAAAACTTGCTGGAACTGATTTTTTCTGTATATAAAAAAATAGTTGTGGAACCCGAGTAAATAGGTTGTTTTTGTAGTGTATTATATCAGTCACTCTGAAACTTTGATCTGACATCACTCTTCTTGCGCGTCAAGCGGTTTTATTTTTATTTTTTTTGAAATCTGAACCCTTGTGTGTTAACGCTGAATGTTGCTGTGATATTTTGAACATGTATTTTTCTACAACAGTGTTTCCTGGTTCACGTTTGTATGCCTTGAATTGTGATTTCTTTGTTTCGAATGAAATCCTGTTTGAAGTCAATAGAGAGCTGGAATCTTTGGGTTTGCTTAAGTATTGCTTAATCTGATTCATAATAGGGGATTCTTATATATTTGTTCTGGCATTCACTGACTAGAAACAGGGTCAGAAATTTCATGTTTTCATGTTGGACGTGCATAGCAAAAACGTTGTTCTGTGGACTGTTGGCAGTGTCCACCAACTGTTTGGTGAAACACCCCAACGAACCCCGCAATCCTGTTTGTCCGATTTGGATAGTCCCGCGCGATTTAATTGTCGTGTGTTTGAACGCCTCTAATCCTACCGCACACACATACTCTCATAGGTCAAAATTGATTCGCTGTTAGGAAACATCCCTTGTTTCCTTACGCAAGTATTGATTGCGGATTTGAATTGGGCCATTCCCCCGGCCCAGTTCCCAGTCTCCATCAGGGACATAGGGAGGGTGTGCCTTGGCGTCGCACCCCTGTTAGTTTGTGTCACACTATCTAGTGGAAGGCTCTCTGGTCCAGTTTGCATCCCACAGGAGTTACCCCCCAGCAAGCTTGCCTATCAAAAAAGATAAAGGGTGAGGTGCATGGGCCGCTTGTGGCCTGGTCTATTTAAGAAGAGAAAAAGTAGCCAATTTTTATTTAACGTGGAGCTCGAGACCAAAACTATGGTTTGGACGTCCTGTTATGAGCATAGAGATGTCACGTTGATCTTGGACCTGGCCGGTGTTCTCAACATGGAAGCTCACAAGTACTCGCATCTCCAACCAGGGATAGTTTCCCATTGATTTGGAGAGAAGATCAGGTCCAAGGTACCTTGGACAGAAACCGTCCAAGGTGCTATCCATCATAAGAAAATGAACTGCACTCAAGAACCATCAAAGGCTTCTTGTTTGCAGCGAATCTCAGCCATTCATTTTTAAACCACTGATACCATTCGTCTAAAAAGTGAACAGCATTCAAAGGTTGTGGGATCCATCTAGGGGTGCACCATCCTTTGGGTGCCATTCATCTTGATGATGGACGGCATCCAAGGTCCCTTGGACCTGATCTGCTCTCATTGGTTTTGGCCTTTTTTTTCATTTATTACATGAAGAAACCATACCCAAAATCAGAGACTTGGTATTGCTAGTCTATTACCCTTTGTGCCAACAGTCACCGTACGTCTCACCGGTGTAAAACTCCGTTGGTGCCCCTTTCGACCCCAGGGAGCCTCCAGCTTCATTGGCTTTGGCCTTGTGGGTAGGGGCGTCAACTGGTCGGGTTTGGTTCGGACTCAGGATGGAACCAAACCCAGATCTCATTTGAGATGCTGGTATCCAGTCCAGACCCAAGTTGAATCAGACCCACCATAAAAAAAAACATACCTGGTTCCTATAAGGACTACATGAACCAGACCCAGGCCATACCCGGTAAAATAATAATTTTTTTATCTTTTTTACATTGAAAATTTTTGGATCTTATTCGAAGTTTGGGTTGGGCCCTGGTCTTGTATGAAATTTCACAAACCATACCCGGCTCCATAGGTTAATTGGACCCTTTTATTCTGACCCGGATTCTAATCGGACCTCCTTGTTTATCACCAAACCCTGACCCATTGACACCCCTACTTGTGGGCAAAGGGAAGAAAAAAAAAGTAATGTTTTTTTTAGAGAGAAAGAAAAGAAGAAATCAAAATTAACTTTTGTATCACATGAATAATGCCCACTTTAGTAGATTCATTCCTCTTGTTATTCTAATTAGGTTGGATGGCTACTACTATTATTAGCACCATTCTATTTAGAAGATAATCATAGATGCATGTTTTCCCTACTAAATATGACCCATGGATGCGTTTAACATGGTTTGCCTATTAAGGACACTTTGTATTGAGTTGTTTATATATATAAATTTATGTTTTTCAATTTTAAAAGTTTTGTGCATTATGGACCATTGAATTTTTCATCTCTTAAATCTCGTTTGCACATCATACTCCAACAATCCAAAACATGTTTTTTACTAAATAAATTGCATAGATCATATACGTAGGGTTGATCCCTCCAATATATAGTTAGCCTTGATTATAATCCTATATTAGATAGCTTTTTCATTTTTTGAAGAGAATAATCTTATATTAGATAGCATATATACTAATGAAAGTATCCAATGCTCATCCTTGCAATATAGGTATCCATTAGATAGCATGGTACTAACGAAGGTACCCAATATTAATCCTTCCAATTATCACGTAGCCTTAGATGTTAGATGTGGATTAGATCTTAGGCCTTTCTCATTAGTCAACTGAATGTAGTTACATTAGGTTAATCCCTTATAGGCTTTTGAATGAAAAACGATTCAGTCTGTGTGCTAGGGCATGAAACAATTGGTTTGCCATTTCTTTACACTTACAAATCCATGAATTAGAATTCTGTTCTATCTTCTCAAGCCCTTATTCCTTTTTTCCAGTCTGTAATGTGATATTCACTCTTATTTCAGGTTAATTTTACCCATTAGACCTTTGGAAGCCTTCTAAGTATATGTTTGAAACCTTACTAATTCAGGAGAAGGTGATGTTTTAGCAAATGTATAAAAGTCCAACATGGCTGGTGGACATGGAGTAGAGGACTTGTTTTGGGTGACGTCAAGTGCTTGTTGGAGTAGTCATTGGTTATCCATCCTCACGAACTGCCCAAGGAGTTCTATTTTCTTATCAGAAAATATTCATTTATTGTAAATTGGACAGTTCTGAGATTAATGGGCAATATGTCATCAAAACATTAGAACATGAATTGACATGATTTTTTAATTTCTATAAACATTGAACATCGTCACTCAGATGACATTGTTCTTTGCACTTTCAGCTTTATCCAAATATTATAATGATTTAAGTTGATGGGGACATCACGAATTGGAAACCAATGTTCAGTATCAGTGTGTATGGGCCGATACATATCGTATCGCCAGAAAATCGATAAGATACTGAACTGAATTGGCTATTTTTTAATAAATATAAAAATAGCCTAAAATTACTTTTTTTAATATTATTTTAATGGTTTTAACACGTGCCACATTCTTATTGATATGTAATATTTTTTTAATTAATTTTTGACCGATTCAGAACTATTCACTTGAGAATGGTATCGGTCGATTCACCTGAATAGTTAGCCAAACGATACAGGTCTGATTCCGATACTGACAACATTGTTTGAAACCCTTGGGGGCGTCCCTTTGCCACAAAGCGGAAGCCAGGGTATACTCTCCAGTGAGCAGGTGGACCTCAAGGGTTTTTACCAACCGGAGGTATGCATGAGGTTTTTCCCCTGGCCTAGTGGGGAAAAAAAAGATTTATTTGTTAGTTCACCAAATTAGATTTGTTTTATTTTTTTTTTCTTTTGTTTTTTAGGCAGGGCGTTGAGAGGTTAGTCACCAGTGGGGTTTGAAGATTAGGACCCTTTGTCCTATTAAGATGTCAATATCGCCATATAAATGATAGAACCGTTTACCTAATTCTAGGTACCCTTTATTAAATTATTAATGATGCTCACAAGTAAAACTCATTCAGGAAGTATATATATCAACAATTATCAATCTGATAATAATATTAGACATATGACGAAACTAATTTCTTGAGCTTAATTATAATGATGACTACATACATAGCCATATTATATTTCCTTTCATTACTTTGCGGCATATTCAATGATGCATTGTCTGTACTCATGGGGGGAAAATGGTTTCACCTTTGTATTTGACTCACTCTCCTTAAGAGGTATATGTTATGAAGAGTCATCAAGTGCTGCATAAGTCATGACTGTGCCATCCAATATAATAAAGGAAAATTTTTAAAAGCACACCTAAAGATTTAGTGATAATAAAAAACACTGTTTTTTTTATATTGTTGAAAACACACCTAAATTTATGCTCCATTAGTTAAAAACACATTTGTGTCAATTTAATTTGGATATCACTAACCCAAGCTGAGATAATGGGATAAAGTTAGTTATTTGCACTCAAAAAAACTTTTTTTTTTAATTCAAGAGCACACCTAAGGTTTTGTCAATAATATAAAAACATAGGTAAGTTTTGGTCATTACATCATTCATTTGGTGGCAACTTTAAGGGATGTAAACCCTGAGTCTTTTTAGTTAACAATGAAAAAGTTTGAGTGTGTTTTAACTATATTGAAAACTTAGGTGTGCCTTTTATTTTCGCCCAAAGTTTAGGTGTGCTCTTGAAAATCTCTCTATAACAAAATATCGATTCTACGTCATCCGACTGGGATTGTGATGCATAGCCATAAATTCATGCGTCCCTAAAGACTTTTTGGTAGTATTTCTCATTTTGTATCCTCACATACTCTATGTCAAAGAAATAAAGTCTATATACTTAGTCCATAACATATACATCTCTCTTTATAGAGCTTTAGGAGTCTTGACAGGAAGAATGTTAACGGGTGTCGAGGTTGGGCTCACTCTGCTCGCTGTTTTCATCGCAATCACTATATCATGTGCAATCTTCTATGTTCAGTGGTGGCGAAAAAAATTCAGGCAAGAACACGCCGATGATGGAGTTTCGAACGACGCACACTCGACGACCTCTAAGGAATTGATGTACTTTTTATGCTGGGAGAACAACAGCTTAGCTCCAGCGGTTGGAGTTCCAATAGGCACTGCCAACACCAAGAAGGAGCCACCAGCCATGGTCACCACACACAAGGAAACACCAAGCTTAGTTGCTACAGACATAGAGGCACCAGCCATAGTCAACTTACACAAGGAAGAACCAACCTTAGTACCTCCACCACCTGTGCCACCAGACTTTGATGTCACACAAAAGAAAGCACCAACCTTGGTTAATACTGACCTACCTCCACCACCCATGCCACCAGTCTTTGATGCCTTAGGCAAATTTTATCACATAGAAAATGGGGACTTGTTCACAATTAAGGAAGTGCCTGAGGCTGATGAGAGCAAGAGATCTTCGGATGCGAAGAGCACGGCCGGCGACATCTTTCCACGTCCATCAGTTGAATTTTTCTTTGCAACTCCGTGCACATCCCCGCCTTTCTACACACCCATGTCTTCCCCACCACATACTAAAGAAGGTGAACCACATCCTCACACATCTTCATCTTCCCCACCAAGTACCAAGGAAGTTGAGCAGAGACTCTGGCCTGGAAAAGTTATGCTTAAAGATGTGCCTCATGTTGAGATCATGGTAGGGTAAGCAACAGTGGTTTTCTTTTTCCAAATTTTAAATCTGTTTAATTTAAGGTTGTAAAGAATTTTGTAAAATGTCCTACTTTGGATATTTCATTGATAGCATGCATAAAAATTGAGGCACAAAGGCCCTCATTGCAAAAGAAATGAACTTTTATGCACGTAAGCTTGTTTTTGTATGTGTTGAATTTTAGGATGCAAATGATCATATAAGTTGTTCTATCTGCTTTGAATATAGTTGTCACGGGCTTATTGGAACGGAACAATAGCATTGCTTGTGTAAATAATAATTGCACACGATAAGTTTTGGTGATTTTTAATTTGCTAATGTTTGGATAAAGATGAGAGATTTTTGATGATTTGGTACATCTAGTCTTTGAATATCTTGGAAAGATATGGTGATGGCAACAAACTAGATTATAAAAGATAAAGATATACACCAAAAGCTTGTTTTGGTTGTGGGTCTTAAATGGCATGGTAAACCACTTGGTTCAAATTGCAGAGTGGGATTACCCCCCTTTTATTTTTTTTTAAATAATGAGAAACCACATTGTGGTTCAAACATCCCATTACAGGCCTAACCGTGCCACGTTTACTGTAGGGTTGTTTTGGTGTCCGCAACGTAAAGCTCCGCAAGCTTTGACCTTGCAGCAAGGAATGATTATCCCAGGATCGAACTAGCGACCTACTTAAACATGAATGCCTTAAGCTGACCCACCTAGCCAGGTGTGCGGAGCCCTTGTGGGCATTACCCACTTTTACTTTGCTTAGGGAAAAAGTGGTATTTTACTCTCTCTCTCTCTCTCTCTCTCTCTCTCTCTCTCTCTCTCTCTCTCTCTCTCTCTCTCGTTTGGAATCCACATAGGCCAACCTCGTAGATGCTTACCCAGATCAATGCTTGGGTTTGATCATCAGATACCAAAGCCTGTCTCATTTGCCCTTCTATCCCAATCCAAATTATGCACGAGTAAGTTTGACATTTCCGAATAAAATAGATATGTTTCAGTCGCATCTTTTCATGGTTACCTACCCAAGTTAAAAAAGTTAATTGGTACGATTAACCTGGTCAAGGTCTATACTTATTGAGTAGGGCCCGGGATAGGATCCAACTTGCTAAATATTAACAATTTCAGATTTAAATGGAGGACCACGCAGTCACATCATCCTTTCTTCAGTCTCTTCTAACACCATTCTAATTGAAGTACCTACTCTCTTAGCAAAATTTCTAGTCTGGATTTGCTGTTTGATCCATTTGTTAGGAGAAATCCTTAGATCTACCAAAATCATTCTTCCTCTTTAGATGATTACCAACAATTCATCTTCTATGGGGAAATTATTTGAAAACAAATGCTGCTAGTAATATATTTTGAGAATAAACCTGTTTCAAGAACTCAATCTACTAATAATAAGTAACAATCATGGTCCACACATCATTTTCCACTGGTCGGGACCTTTATAATCTACTTGTTTAAAAAGTCTTCATTTTTTGTCCATTTCTTAAAGACTTTGGGAAATTGACATTTAAAGCTCCCTTCAACTTTCTAAACGCTTATGAATAATCCATAAGAAATTGCTTGGAAGCTTCTCCCAGACCAGAAGAGTCAGCTGTTTACCTTGCCAACCACATTGAAGCAATAAATTTTAATAATTTGGAGCGAAAATGAAATTTCTTGACCCAACCGTAGGCTTGAGTAAGGTACTTCAGGGTGCCCTATCTGCTTGGGCTGCACCTGGGATCAAATTTTGAGCTTGAGCCAGAAAGAACCAAGCCTAGGCCCAACCCAACACGAAAACGTGCTCAGTTTCAGGTTGGACGAAGTTTAATTTGTCTAACAGGGCCTAACCAGATTTTGCAAGTGGCAGTGGAGGCTCATGAGAACTTATTTTTCAAACACAAGATGATTTAGACCAGCAATTGCATTAAACGATGCCATAGGAACTTAAAGCACTGTGCTGAAATTGTACAAAACATGTGAGCGCTCAAACTATGACGTCTGGACGCATGCAAGTGATGCAAACACTACGAGTGGGCTTCACCAACCTAAAAAGTCGAAGTCCTAAAATTTGGACTTTCAATCTATACAGAACTTGAATATGATGCGGATACAAGAATTCTCTGAACAAAATTTTGAATTTCACAATTACTTTGGGTTCACATCCATCTAATAAAAATCGGTTCTTGATGACCAATTTTCCATGTGGATTTTCTAAAATTGCATAAAGCTACATATTCAATCAATCGAACATGTAAAGATATTAACATCACATATAAGCATTATGACAGAGACAAAAACAGCAATTTATCAGCTATAAAATTCTCACGAAAATTTCATGATCTTCATTAGAAAAAATGCCTCGAGTGCTATAACAAAGCACTCAAAAGAAAAACTTGTTACTTCCATTTCCTTTTTGTCCCTTGCTTCCCGGCCTTCCCTCTTTTATTAGAGCCTTTAGAGAATGAACTTCTCATGGCCTTTTGCTGCCGTGATTTTTGGATTTGCTTCACATCTCGAAGCTCAGATGACAAGTTTGAGTTAGGAACCAGATTTGCCCTCTTTTGCCTTTTGAACCCTCTCTTGTTTCCTTGAATATGCTTATTATCTCCTTCAACAACACATGGAAAAAAAATTAGCAAAAGAATATTTTACAAGGCAAGGGGCAATTACAAGAAAACTGTGACTATCCATGAATCCACCATAGTGCTTATAGAATTGCATACCATCATGCAACAATCATATAATTATACCACTTTAATTATAATTATAATTATATTTACTTTCAAAAAAATAATTATATAATTATATAAAAATGCCGTCTTTGAAGCAAGATTTCTGAAATATAACTCAGCGTGATACTTGAAGCATCATACCTAAATTCAGTGGTGCTTGTGTGTGAAGTCTCTCAACAAACATTACTTTGTCAACGTGCAAAATATAATGGATACAGAGGGGCATGCTTATTAAGGTTGTTTAGTCAGTATTTATTCTTGGACCTGCCCATCATAAATAAGTCTGTCTAGTGTTTCCTTTTTCATCAAACTTTTAAGTTTCAACTGTAACTATAGCCACCATAGATTTGACACTTTTGAATAACCCACAAACCTTGTTAAGCGAATAAACCAATTTATTTACCATGGTTATCTTGAGTTATTGATTATGAGTTTAAAACCCAACTCTTGAGTAACAATTGAGTTCAAAATTATCATATTGACCTCATAACAATGGGTTCCTTTCATCCCTCATGCTCAAGAAAAACTATTTTTGTAGCTTTAAAATATCCGAACGTCAGATTGTCACTAAATATATGAGACTACCAGAGAGGCAATGCTTCTATTAGCTGATGATTTTGTTGTTGGCGACAATGCCAATAGGGATGAGTTAAAAAGTGTGCAATAAAAATGGACATTGATTGTTTTTATAAGGTCAATAGGAACTTTTATTAGAATTGGTTACCAAAAATGGTAAAAAATGATCAAAACATCATCCTACCAAATCTTATGATAGATAGATGTCTCTTAAAGGATGTCAACAAGTTCACTGAATACTGATCTTCCTACCATTTTTTGAGATAGCATGGTAATCTCATAAACTAATGATTGACACAATAGGTATCTTAGCCAATTTTCAAAAACTTCCATTACTTATTCATGAAAACCCTTATATCCTAAAGCACAATCATGCGGGCCTGAAAATAATATTGTCCATGTTCTTTCTTAATAGAATTAAGAAAAGAAAAGTGCTTTTCTCTCGAAAAGATGTGATAACTTAGAAAAGGTTCTAAAATTATAGCAAGAGGTTAAGAAATAACCCATTGTTATTTTTTCATATTCTTTCTCAAAAAAATTGGCCTTTCTAGAAGTTTTCAAAAAACATATAGTCAAGATACCTTTAAAATTACTGTATACTAACATTATAAAGATATATTCCTTTTACCTTTCTAATTCACCAAAGTGTCCTATATTATTTCATTTAAAGAACTTAAAAAAACAAGATGCCAAAATACTGGTATTTATATTTGAGCTTTAATTTACAATAACATTAATAAAATTGCCAATGACAACTAACAAAAGATACAGTATGACATTTGGCAAATTGTCACATAAAAGAACTACATCTTCGTAAACATATTTCCCCACAAACATACAAACACACGTGCATACCTTCTAAGCCTTTCTCATTGCCACGCATTCCATCGTCAGGCATTCCATGAAGCGAAACTTTTGTATGTGATTTTTGTTTCCACTTTTGGTATAGGCCATTCTTTCCCTTGTGTACTTTAGCCCCACTCTCATTTTTTATCTGCATGTCAAAAAATGTTCAAAGAGGTGAGTAAATCACACAAGTTTGCAAGGCTTCTTTCTTCAATTAAATGGTGGCCCTCTAAAAATAATATTAACATATTTGTAATTCATTTTTTACTTCAGGATTGCCTTGTATCATATTTAGCCAAAACTACTTATCAGTAATGTGGTGTGCCTTTTATTGATTCGTAACATTTTAAAACATTAAAGCAACATATGTTCCAAAAAAACATAGAACAGAAGGCCTTCACATATAAAAGCAAGGAATACAGAACAAATAACTTTGCATTGCATTAATAAGTTGAAAATACTTTCAATATCAACATTGTCCATCTAAGTCACAAGAACTCGCCAAAGAGGTCGCCGCACCAGCAACACTGGTGCGGCAAAATTCAGGATGCGATCAATAAACCCTAGGTGTGGTCAACCCGCACCCATGATTATCTTTGTCCAAAATGGACTCAATCAACTTTGACTGAGTCCATTTTGGTCCAATTTAAAAAATATTTATTTATTTATTTATTTATTTTTATTTTTTGGGGGTGGAGATTAAGGCACTCCTCCTCCTGCTCCCTTCCCCCGACCCCGATTCCTCTTGCTCCCCATCCTCTCCTCCTCCTCTCCAACGATGATAAAAGCGGCTTTTAGGTATGTCTTCCTCTCTCTCCTCCTCCGCCTCGTCTCTTTCTTCTTCTTTCTTCCCCTTTTGTCTTTCTTCTTCCTTCTCCACCTCCTCTCTTTCTTCTTCTTCCTTCCCCTTTTGTCTATCTTCTTCTTCCTTTTCGACCTCCTCCTCTCTTTCTTCTTCTTCCTCCTGTCTTTTTTCTTCCTTCTCCTCCTTCCTCATGTCTTTCTTCTTCTTCCTTCTCCTTCCTTATGTCTGTTTTCTTCCTTCTCTTCCTCTCTTCCTTCTTCTCCTCCTTTCTTTTTTCTTCTCCTTCCTCCTCCTCTCCTCGTTGGCACAAGGACCAAACCCAGGCCTACTGGTTCGGCTCTGGTAAACCTAGGCTTGAGTTCGGCTCTGGTGAACCCAAGCCTGTTGGGTTCGGCTTTGGAGAACTCAGCCCTGCTCTAGGTTTGACTTTGGTGAACCTAGGCCTACTCTGGGTTCGACTTTGGTGAACCAAGGCCTACTCTGGGTTCAACAAAACCAAACCCAAGCTTGTTCGGCTTGTATTCGGCTTTGGTGAACCCAAGCCTAGGTACAACAAAACTGAACCCAGGCTTGTTGGGTTTAGCTCTGGTGAACCCAAGCCTGGATTCAGATCTGGTGAACTCAGGCCTGAGTTCACCAGAACTGAACCCAAGCTTGGGTTGGGTTCTGAGTTAGGTAAGCTTCAGTTTTTTTATGAATTTTATTTTAATAAAAAATTTATTTTTTTGGTTTTAAAGACAAGAATGGCGGATAAAGGGAAAGGACTTATGAACAAAAGGAAAAGAATTGTGGTATCCTCATCTCCACGTGCAAGTTTTGTTGCTTGTACTAGTGCTAGTGTTGCTAGTAGTGATTGTGGTAGTGTTGGTTATCGTTCTCCAGTTGCATCATATAATGATGATGCCACTATGGGCACATGTGAAGAGGCTTGGAGAAGGTGTTGAAAATATAGGATTTCGGTGCAAGCTTTGTGAGGGAGTTTTTGTTGGGTTTTAGACAAAAGTTAAGACTCATTTGTTGAAAGTATCAGGACATCATAACATTTCAAGATGTAAAAGAATTGATGAGACAGGATAGAAACAATACAAAAAAATACAAAATGAATATGAGAAGAGAAGGAGAATGACTGAATCTTGTGCAAACAATGTGCCCCTTTCAAGTCGCCAAGAAGATGCTAAAAAAAGAAAAAGTGAATGTATAAAGTAAATACACGATATATGCATCATTCAATACATATGAAATGGAGGATTTGGATAGAAAAGTAGGGAGGTATTTTTATTCTAGTTCACTTCCATTTAATGCAGCTAGAAATCTTTATTTGAAGGATTCAATTACTTCACTGGCAAATTATAACTTGAGTAGTTATGTACCTCCAAGCTCAAAAAAGCTACGAACGACAATAATGGAAGAAGAAGGCAAATGTTGAGATGTTAACAAGAAATTAAAAAAATCCTGAGAACAAAATGAAGTTTTAATTGTTTTTTATGAATGGACGAATATTCAAAGGCATCCACTGATTAATTTCATTGTTTCTTTGTTTAATGGGTCAGTATTCTTAAAAGCGGATGATGCATTTGGGCAATATATAAATGCTAAGTATTTAAAAAGGTTGTTTATAAAAGTAATAAAAGAAGTAGGTGATGAGAAAGTAGAGAAGATCATCACAGACAATCCTCTAGTTTGTAAAAGTGCAGCATTAATTTTGGAGAGTAAGTATCCTCACATTTTTTTGACTCTCTTTGTAACACACAACTTGAATCTGTCCTTCAAGAGCATATGCAACCCAAAAGAGGAAAAAGATTTGTCTGCATATGCTTTATTTTCATGGATTGATGGCTTAGAAAAAGATGTCAAAAACATTAAGAATTTTGTTAACCACCATCATGCTAATGTCATATTTAATAGGCATTTTGATATAAAATTGGTAAAGGTTGTTGAAACACATTTTGTATCCATGGTGAAAAGAATTAAGGAAGTAAAAAATGTTTTGATTAACATGGTGGTTGATGATAACTGGACATTCTATCGTGCCGATGATGTTGCCAAGGCCTAAGAAATTAAGAAATGCATTATTGATGATGAGTTTTGAGATAGAATCATGTACTTTCTTAAGTTTGCACAACCTATTCGGGAAATGCTGAGAGAATTTGACAAGGATGAGTTCACGCTTCACAAAGTTTATAAAATGTAGAATAATATGATTGAAAAAATTCAAATTGCAATTTTTAAACATGAGAGAAAAGATTTTGCACTTGATGATTCAGAAATTTATAATTATATACATCCAATTCTAGTGAAAATATGGGATAAGAACAACACTCATTTGCATTGCATGACGCATTCTCTCAATTCCAAATATTATGGAAAGTGAAGAAGGAGGTGTTGGTCGTGTCCCTCCAAATCTAGACCCAAAGCTATAAAAGCATAGGAATATATGTATAACAAGACTTTATCAAAAACAACATATTATAAAGCAAGCTACACAAGAGTTTGAAAATTTTTCCTTTGAGAGGTTATATGAACAGGCAGTATTAGCGAGAGGAGGATATAGATTCTATCGCATAGTGATCAACATATGGATCAGAAACACCTTTTCTCCAGCGTTTTGAATTGAGATTGTTATCTCAGCCTACTACATCATCATGTTGTGAAAGAAATTGGATCACATATGCTCAAATCCATAACATCAAGATAAACAAACTCACCAACAAAGGTGCAGAGAATTTAGTCTTTGTTTATTACAATCTTCGATTACTTTCGCAAACCAATGAGAAATACAGGTAGTATTTTTTAATTGCTTTCTTAGTTATTTGACTATTTCTTAGTTCCTTCATTTAAATATGCATGTATTTAACATTTTTAAATTTTAATTGAAATGCAAACAAGGATCATCCAAATTTTGGGATGTAAACCCAGAAGAGTGTGACTTGGAGGAGCATGATTTCACCACTATAAACATGGACTTAACTGAGCTTACTCTTCTTTATTATGATGAACTTGATGATGAAATAGAAAATTATTAGGATCATTACTTCATCGTCATATACATTGTGTATGATATACTTTTGGTATGCAATTATGCATTGTTTGCTTCTTTTATTTGTATAATTTACTTCTTTTTTGCTTGACTTCTTATTTTTTGAATTCACTTAGTGTAGCTATATTATACTTAGGTTGATTTAATTGTGGTGTTATTTTTTATTGATGAGGAATAACAATTGTAGATTGTTAATTTAATTTATTGCATAAATTTATGCATGATGAATTGATGATATGATAATTGTTTTTATTTCATTCATGTTAATTTAAAACCATTAAAATTTATATATAAATATACCCTTCCCTCACCCCTGCACCCAAGTTTTTTTAAAGTGCAGCATTGCCGCATCCACACTTGCATCTACGTGACATAGTTGTCCATATCTTCAACATAAAGTGCACTAGAAAGATGCAAGAGGTAAAAAACTTGGAGAAAGTTAATCGCGAGTAGGCTAATCGTGTGTGATTTGCATGCATTTAACATCAAAATCCACATGGTTTTCTTAAAATGTCATTCAAAAGAATTCCAAAACAAGATATTTAAAAAGAATGAAAAAATGATGATGATAATAAAAACTTTAGAAATTCCTGAGAATAGTACCTTCCCAGAGGCTGTGACATGCTGCCCATTATTCAACTTTACATACTTTTTACTCCTCTGCATAAATCAAACTTCAAATTGAAAAACACAATGAAATAATGAAGATCCTATAAGGAAATGAGTTTCTGAAAGTATGCATACCTTATCCCAGTGGTACACAGATTTATGCTTTTTCAAACCACTACTGTCATCTGGAACCAGATCAAGAACAGCAGCTTCTAGTCTGCAAGCATAAAAAACAGTTGGCAATTTGCAGAAAAAAGCTATGAAAGTGCTCATCATTAGAAGAGATTAATGCAATGTCTATGGTGATAACGTGTCTTATGGTATCGTACAATAAGTACTATAAACATAAAGCATATAAAGATGATTTTTGCATCTTAGACTAACTCTTTACAGTACATGTAAGGATATGCTTTTTATAGCATCGATTTAAATGATGCACTCTAAATTCTTTAATCTTATTTTGTTAGTAATGAAATATCAGAATCACAGTAGATCATGAATTTTAAAACTTTTTGCTTATTTTGGCATTCTTTACCGTATTTTCTTTTCCTTGAGAAATTGTTTTTCAAGTTTCAAGAATCATTATGATGTGTTTGGTTTTAAAAACATCATAAGAGATGAACTACAGGGAGAAATCAATCAGCCTTGAGTCATACGAGAAGAAATTCTCACATAAAACACCCTGTTCAACAGTCATGTTCATGTACAAGTTTCTGATGCCCTATGTGCTACGCCTCAAGCAACCAGGATTGTTACCCCGTGACGTGAGAGCTGAACACATAAACAAACAATAACATGTACTAGTTGTATTATCAGGTATGAGTTTCTAATAACAATTGTGTTAACAAGCCCATTATGCAAATATCAGCTATTAGGTAACAATACCAAAAACAATAACAAATCCAAAAAAATGGATGATAGTCTTAATTTTATCAGAACGTTCACAAGCTTTACATTACCTGTTTGATTCAAAACCTTGGTTGTCTCTTACTGAGAGCCCTGCTTCTAGATACTGAAAACAAATTAAGGTAAGATTATTCATCTTTTCTGACTAAACACATAGCAAAGTAATTGAGTAGGGTTGGAGTCTGAATAGATCAAATGTGCAGAATAGATGCTATTTGAAATAATAAAGATGTATAAAAGGGCCTGCAAGAAGAGGTGTAAGTCTTTCACAATAAGCAATTTGTATGTCTCATGTAGAAGAGTCTAACCTGATTCGTCGGCACAGGACTTATGAAGTATTCCTCATCCTTGAAGCTCTTTCCAAATTTAGAACCATCAAGATCTTCAGGAAATGGTTGGAATAGTGCATCAGTATCACATATCATAAATTTCATCTATATTACCAAATAAGGTATTTTAAAAACGATGTTGCCATATCAAAATCACAACCCAAACATGGAAAAAGAAACGAATCTGAAACTGATAAGGAAGAGCACCACAACACTTCTCACTCATAGTCCATCATCAACTCATATACAACTATGCACACATCAAGTCAACTTAACAGTAAGTACTGGAAAAATAATGGTGACAGTATATATGCATGAATTTGTTAAATAGCAATTTCCAAAACTACTAGAAATACTAAACAAGGATTGACTCTAGAGTGTAATTTTGAGTGGATATAGTACACAACATCTTATAAAAAAGTTCAAAAGCATACATTTGTTGAAAATTAGTAGTTCAAATAAAATATTCAGAACATCAGGAAAGTGTGCATTTGCACATATAAGCAACAGCATCTGATGGCCTGTAACTGATAAGTAGATCCTTCCCTACTTTGATTGATAGAACCCTATGTAACTTGGACACTGACACAAGTGTCGGATACAAAGTTTTAGACATGTCAAATTAAAAAATTAGATACATAGAAGCTGCTCTCTCTCTCTCTCTCTCTCTCTCTCTCTCTCTCTCTCTCTCTCTCTCTCTCTCTATATATATATATATATATATATATATATATATAGAGAGAGAGAGAGAGAGAGACATATAGATATATATAGATATAGATAGATAGATAGATATATTATATACCTGTGTTTATCCCATCACATGGGTACAGGTACGGTTATGAGTATGTAGGGAAAGACACGGCAATTTTTCAAAAAATGAGGGTATAATGTTTGGGCCTGGATCAGGTGTGGATCTATATTACGGTCCATATCAGAAATTTAAAAAAGGAAAAAGAAAGTCCCTCTAAGGGGTTTGAATGTAATTTAAAAAAAGAAGGGGTTGGACAGAACAAAAATTTTCTCCAAGAATTCGGAATAAATCAACAGGTGCTGGAGTATAGAGCTTTCCATGGCGGTTGCACTTTATCAGCATCTAGGATATTTTTATACCATTTCTGAAAAGAAAGTGAAGTAAATGAGGGGAAAATACTTTCAGAGTAAAAGCAAAAAATTGGAAAGCACTAGAGTTTCTCAAATCTAAGTAAGCATTACAACAGGATACCGTTGTTGACATGTTGTTGCTTGCATTCTTTCAACATATGAATTCATAAGAGGATCCATTGCACCACTTTGAGAACAAACTTGAGCCAAAGATTCATCTACGCCAAGTTCAATCAGATTTTCTTGGTATTCTACCAGGGCATGTCACAATTAATTAGGTGGCAATAGAAAAGTTTCAAGAACTCCTTAACATTCACCAAAGCATGTAAGGGGGTCCTTGGTTGATATGAAGAAAAACCTGTTTTTTTCTGAAAATCTAATAATGAAAAAACCTAGAGTAAAAGCTGAAAGCCCAATTTTGCTGTTTGGACGACAAGCAGTTAGCTTGATTTTAACTATTTGTGGTTTGGATGATAATCAATTGTGTTTCATAATAAATTTTCCAACATAACTTATATATTTCAGAAGCATGGAGACACTAAAAAAAAGTATCTTTGTAGAAATCAAAATACTCTAACTACCATTTCTTTAAAGATAAAGACTGCTTCATGAAAAGTACCATTCTAATATAACTTGCAATCATTACATTACAACAATGAAACTCCTTTGAGGCATTTCACCAAACATTCTCCAAGCAACCTCAACTCTCTCAAGCTTCATAACACCTACTAACTCATCTCTCCCAAATTTCATCAAACAACAGTTTTGAATGTTCCATCACCTTCAATAATACCAAATATTTTATATGTTCTCATAGAAGCTTTCAAAAGACTGTAGTTATGCAGACTTTTAATGCAATTTTCATGGAATTCATGTGAAACATTTTGGATATTTTTCAATTTATCCACATATTATGTAGTTTTAAATTTTTAAAGAGTGTAGTAAATTGAGAAAACAATGACATATGTGGCTATACATACATGTGTGTAGTATATACAAACACATTATATTATACATATACATATATAAATATAGATAGATAGATAGATAGATGGAAAGACAGACATACAGACAATGATATATACAATGCATATCTACATGGATACCTAAATACAGGGATACATAAATCTCAAAAAAATGTTGGATTGTGGCAAAGTTCAGAAGAAGGACAAACAGAAAGGAAAAGGGTAAATTAACTTTTTAAACTTATCATTGAGTATGTCTACTGGTATTATATGAAATAACATAATATCATGATGAATTTGAAACTATAGATATTTAAAAATTCAACAGTATAATTAAAAATTTTCATTTTGGAAAGCTTAGGTGAAAATATTTGCAATACTTCTAAAATATTAGTGCATGTGTGCATGCACCACAGATACATATATAACCATACGAGACTATAGGTTTCTTTTGAAGATTTGGTCAAGAAAAAGAATCACTAGCTTGTGTTTCTTAATTATTATTTTAGCCATCGAGTTCCCCCATAAGGATATCTAAACTTCTAAAATTTGTTATAATAATGCCAATTCTGTTCTTTAACTGGCTGATGAACACCTTGTAAATCAATGAAACCAAGTGGTTGGATTTTCCAACTCCAAGAAAAGACACCGCTATCTCCTACCAGAAAAATACCTAGTTCTTCCCTTGGATTTGTTAATCTCACATAAAGTTCTTGCTTCAACAATTCAAAAGGGGGAAAAGCTATGTCACATGGGTGCGGGTATGGGTGCGGGTGCGGCGCAATTTCAAAAAATTTGGACACGGGGACTCGGCTATATATATGTATATATATTTTTAAAAAATATATATATATAACAATAATAAGACTCTGTCAAAGTTGTGCCCATTAGGAGACATGGCTATATATATAACAATAATAAGACTCAGCTATATATATATTTTTTTAAAAATATATTAAAAAAATTGATTTTTTTTAAAGTGTTTTGCCCTAAAATGGACAAAAATAGACTCGGTCAAAGTTGACCGAGTCCAAAATGTGGACGGACTCAGCCCCAATGCATTGACCGAGTCCGATACTTGGTTGACCATGTCTGCCCCGTGTCCAAAGCCGCACCCGTATCGGGGCGTGTCGATGCGGGTGCGTTGACCCCCTAGCCGAGTCCGTGTGACATAGGGGAAAAGCTTTTTAGTAATAATTTTGTATTCCCATTCTAAATCTCTTGTTCTAGCAAAGAATCAGAATTCTAAATTTTTCAACAGGCCTCAGATCGAGTTTGCATCATCATCCCCTCTTCCGGATAATCATAAGGTTATTGTACCACCATCAGCATGGAGAATACAGATTAAGCCATCAACTCAATCGAGCTGCCGCACTCGCATTTGTAACATCCTCCCTCTATTTTTCTGAATGATCATAACGGTGCCACCATCAACCAATCAAGCTGGACTACAGAAGAATCATTCAGCATCTGCCAAAGTAGCACATTCCCATTTTGATTTTTTCCAGTTAGTCACCCAGTATAGCCACCAACACACCATTCAATTCAACTATTTCCCTCTGATCCAGGTTTTCAAAAGAATGCTGATACAGATCTTTACTCATCAGTATAAAGCAGAATGTACTAAAAGCCAGTGAGAATAGTGTCAATTAGAAAAACAGCATTTAAGAGCAGGAAAACCCACAAAGATAGGTAGTGTAATCACTGCATAGCAAGTTTTCTCCTCTATAAAGTCAGATAGGTTTTTAAACTTCACAAGCTTTTGAATTGCCTGGACTAAAATATGGTATTTCAACCAAACAACTTGGTGGCATGCATAAAGTGCTTGAAAAGTGGATCTTCAAGAACTCATAAGCTTCTGAATTCCATATAGCATATGTAAAAATTCTGAGGAGATTCTGGAGGTGTATGTACGTGTCTATGTATGTATGTATGTATCTATGTGTATATATGTATAGAATCACATACCATTTGCCTTCCTCTTCTTGGAAACCTCGATCTCTGTCTGAGAATCCTATACAAGAAAACAAAAAAATGTGAAACATCAGAGAGAGAGGAACAAGATCCAGCATGCAAATCAAAAAGAAAACCACAACTCCTATAAACCAAATTTAACCAATCAAATGAGCAGCATTTGTATAATGAACTCCAAAAACTAATTACACGTCATGAATCTGTAACAGTAATCTGACCAATATGTTATTTGGCAAAAGGAAATATAGTGCAGAACCTAAACTCTAGGCCAAGGTTTAAACATGGGTTAGTTTTACAATGAAGAATGACAAGGATTGTTAATGTTCATTGGTAGACTGCACGAGAGTTTAATGCTAGTAACCCCTAACCTCATGGCTTGCATAAACGGTGTCAAAATACATAAAGAGGAAATGATGTCCTCTGCATCTCCTTAGTCTACCATCTTTAGAAAAAAACAAGTACAAAGACCAAAACCACTCTGCTTTGGTCAGGATGAACAGAAGTTCATTAACAATTGCAACATGCACACACGTACAAGAGACAGTAGGGCCTGTATTTGTTTCCACTAACACTCCCTAAGGACTTCAAGGTGCAACAGCTTTTAATTCATGGAGTGGTAGGCACTTTTGAACACTCCAAACAAATTTTTGACACTTGTTCTCGCTAAAGGACATTGATTTCTCAAGTTTTGCTTTAAGCTCCCTTTTCACACTTTGGTTATGAACATACATTGTGGTTAATTTTTTCAAATTTATTGACACTAATAGAATCCAAGATTTTATTTTGAAATAATCTGTTCATATGTTTGTATTAGTCATTATTCAAAGATTATCAAATGAACGAATAGTATATATAGGTATTTAATCTTCAACATATAACAATTATATAGTTTAATCTTTCTAATTTAAGGGTTTTCACAAAAACAGAAACAAAAAATAAATGAATACATAATTACACCCCTCACAAATTTAGGAATTCAATGGTAGTTCCATAAAATGTATCGCCACATTCATTCAAGTAATTTCATAAAAGAATAAAAGATGTATTCATTAGTTGTACTTTGAGAATGCAGAACATATTTTAATGTGCTCTTTTCATAATCTTACAAAAAATAAACTTAGCAGTGAGGAAGAAAATGCGGTGAAAACTTGTTAGCGTCCACTAAAGCTTGTCAATATTACAAAAAAAATGCATTACATGCATGCACGCATACACTTGCACAAACATGTATAAAGGAATATGTGGAACCCAACCTTCAACTAAAACATGGTTCCAGCCTCAACTTTTCAAAGATAGCAATTGGCATTAACTGCATCAAATGCATGAAATATGCTAGTCGGATGTGCCTTATTCAGCCATAGGTATTTAGTTTTTCCCATTAGCATTGAACAAGAAATCCTTAAAACCATCATTTTCTACAGGTTAAAGTTTCAGAGTTTATGTATGATTCAACTTTAATACACACATATATTCATACACATGTAAGTATGTAATATAAATTCAGGGAAATATCTCCTAGAAAGTACCATAAACAATGTAAAAAATTTATACAACATAGAAATATTATATATCATGGACTCCAACATGGCAACCAAAGGTGCATGGCAAAATTAGAAACTATAATCTGATAAGAGGCGTGCCTTAGATGAAGATAGCCCACCAGATTTTTGTTGATGAACCTTGTTTATGATTTCTTCATGTACAGCTCTTTTCTTCTTCATCACATCAACCCATTGATTAGCAGGAACCTGCGATCACTTGAAAATTGTATTACAGAATATTAAAATCTGTCAAAAAGATGATAGGATATGAAGCCACAGCCAATATGTTTTTCTAAATGAACTAATAAAACATATAATGCATATATGCCACTGTTCAAAAATAATCCTGAAAAAGATAAGCACAGATTAATTAAAAAATGTAGGCACCCAGCTAGACTAAAGAAGGTTACCAAACATGTGTCAGATTATGATAGACAACTGCATACATACATACATACATTACATATATTCTATAAATAAATAAATAAACACACCCACACTCTTGCAAAATCTATTGTTCATCAAGATGTTTCAGGACATTTTTAAATCATGTCAACTTCATGAATTTGAGCCATTGATTTTTAATGATCTATTTACTTTTTTCATCATCGACGAGATGTTCAACACGATCTATTTACTATTTACATGTGTTACTGTTTGATTTCAACAAGATGTTTTAGGAATTTTTTTTAAACAATATCATCTGAATGAATTGGGAACTGTTGATTTTTCAATATCTTGAGAACTGAATCACATGATGGATTGGAAATGATTAAGCCTACTAATTTGGCAAATAAATCATTCTAAATGTTTGGATGGTTAGATCCAACATTTGGTGGCACAATCCATGCAAACAAGAATGCATACTCCATATATTATTGTGGTTCAGAAGGACAATATATCTTCTCATACATACTAAGTATATATATATATACTTACAAACATACATATATATAATTATGTATGTATATATATATAGGAATTGGTTCCTCCTAACCATCCATAAAGTGTGGACAGTACTGATTTTCAAAGTTCCAAGATATGTTCAGCATGATCTACTTGCTAGGCAGTGATTGTTGGATCAAGCTTTTTTGAGGAAAAAATGTGATTTTATGAGCTTTAAAATTTATAAAAATTCTAAGCCATTGACTTTGTCCTTATAAAAATCTGTTTGCATGCCATAATCAGATGATTCAAAAGCTGATTGCTACTAAAAAATATCCAGATCACATTGTCCACACCTTCCTACCATTAGGAGGAACCTCTCTCTCTCTCTCTCTCTCTCTCTCTCTCTCTCTCTCTCTCTCTCTCTCTCTCTCTCTCTCTCTCTCTCTCTCTCTCTCTCTCTCTCTATATATATATATATATATATATATATATATATATATGTGTGTGTGTGTGTGCATAGAGAGAGAGAGAGATTAAAATCTGTATAATTTTAATAGTGCATGAAGGAGCCCATATGGTGTCTTTAGGGACATTCCACTGCAGGTTCAACCATTAGAAGGATGAAAACAGTGAAAGTGTTTGAGTTGCTGCTATTCCAGAAAATAACTCCATCCACTATGTCCTTAATTGGTTCGACTTCTGCTAGAATATTCCTCAAATCCAACCAGTCAATAATCTCATTTTCTTTGAAACTCCTTTGAAATTATAAATCCCATGGACAGACATTCAGCTGGCAATCCCCAACCTTACAATCCTGGTATTTGGTAAGTAAAAATAGCAGGATATCTTGCTGTTAAACACCGGCCGTTTAGCCACCAATTTTTTCAAAACTTAAATATTATACCATTTCCAAACTGAGCCTGAATGTGCTTTTTGAAATCTTCCAAAAATGTTAGTCATCCAAGCCATAGGCCTGAACCACAATTTCATATATTAGTACCTTCCCAACACCATGGTGCCCCCCTCAACTTTGTATTTTTTGTAATAAACCTTATTCAAGAAAACTCCTCACTATATAAGCATCACCACTAGTTTGCAATCAAAGCTCTATTCATAGGTTTCAGTCTCCTAATCCCAAGGCCACCAAGGTTGGTTGGGAGGGTGACTCTTTTCCAATTGACAAGTTTTGCTTTCTTATTATTATGAAGGCCTTTCCAGAGAAATGACCACGTCATCTTCAAATACTTTAGTTGTTTTGTTCGGATAGAGGAAAGAAGGTATATTGGATAACACATGTTTAACCATCAAAACAAGGCCTGCAAGCGATAAGAACCTTGACTTCCATGACTGAAGCTTCAAAGAAAACAGGGATTCTGTCCTCCAATTGCACCCAATGAGGAGCCTTGGTTTGACTCATGACCAATGGCAGTCCCAGGTACTTGAGAGGTAGGATGTCATGTTTACATCCAAAGATGTTCTCAGCAACCTCATCTGTAGCTAGATCGGAATTGAATAGCAGGAACTCACATTTTGATTTGTCAACTGTTACGCACGAGATAAAAGCAATGGAGCAAAGGATAATCTATGCCCTGAAAATTTGAGATAAAGAAGCCTTGCCAAATAGCAAAATTTTATCATAGAATTGGATTAGAGAGATCTCCCACCGCGCAACTAGATCGGTGAGAAGAAACCCAATGCAGCTGCTTTCCTAAACAAAGCCACCAGACCCCATATTGCACTAAGAAAACCATAGATGACAAATAGCCCATGCTGTCATATAGACTCAACATTAGTATACAAAAAAAAGTAAAAGTAAACGATGCCAAACACATCCCAACGGTTCTGATTTCAATGATTATATCTGTTCAAACAAAGGCCATTATGATAGCCTGACACCGTAATAAACTCTTTTGGATCTATGCAAAAGAAAGGCCTCTCACTCTTTAACTTTTTTACAACTCATAGAATCACTCATGCACAATTTACAGAATCTCTCCAGCATATAACTGATGTTTTGAAAGGTAGAAACTACCTCATCCTCCATAAACAAAAGCACAGAAAATTACGAATAGGTTATCCTTATCCAGCCATTGACCACCAGCCTCTCATAATGCATATATATTTCCTTCCTATATTGAAAGTCTTTCTTGTAAAATAACTTGCATGATATGCTTCAATATGGCAAAAGAACAAGCATCGCTATTGTTGTGCCCATCATTGGTGGGGGCTTATTGCATATTTACACAGGACATAGTAGCAAAAAAATCTAAAATAAGAAATGCTTAACATATAACTACCAGTCAAATTTCAAAAGACAAGATATCAAGTGCTAAATATCAACTTTAGATGCAATTCTTGGGTTCCACCTAAATGAGGGAGAATGAGAATAAGAATCTAAGAATTTAAATAATGTAAGCATTGAAGCCTTGGTCTCGCTAATGCAAGTTATCTTTATGACAATTTTGTCAAAGGAGGTATCTATGAAGTTTAGTGCGCATCATTGTTTCTACTATCTGATGGGTCAAAATAGTGAAACCATCATTAATATAATCAAAAGATTATGCTGAATGATATAATTGGAAGCTTACACATAAAACTAATATAAAATGTTGCCAATATAAATGCCGAAATAAATACAGTTGATATATTGACAGCTTTTGAGCATATGTGCAAAATATGTTCAGCAATATATAATCATAAATCAAAATGCTTGATCCAGCAGAAATATGGCTAAAGCAAGAAGACATTACTTGCAAATGTTTCGCTTTAGCAGTTTCACCTTCAGCCTCCAAAATTGTCTGCTTTGGCCTAGCACATATACATCAAAAATTAGAAAATTTTCAACAAGTGTTTCCTACATCAACAAACATGTATGCATAGTATAATAAAGATTCAAAGATAAAAGAAGAAAATTTAGTTGAGAACCTTAAAACAATCTTCAAAAAATGGAAAATGGTCCAGTCCTTTTGTAAAACATGTTATACAGAGATGCTAACACTCACAAGTCTAAGATAGAATGAAGAAATAAAACATATCATGAGTGGTTGCATGCAACACTAACCTAAAAGCCTTTAAACGTTCTGAAAATGCCAATGCTGCTAACTCATGGTATTCCAGTTCTTTCTTAAAAATTGGATGCAACCCTTCACGAGGTAAATCTTTTGCTCTCTTTATGGATTCTCTAGAAGGTAGAGGCTTTGTCTTGGAGTATAACATAAAACCATTTGTGCATGCCTTTTGTAAGGAAATTAGTTCTGCACATCCATCAATGACTTGCCGAACTTTATCAGAAATGAGATCCAGAGTGTTTTGGCGAAAACGGCCATAAATAGTTTCTCCACTTTCAATAGCTCTAACAATTTCTGAAAGGACTCCATCCTTATCCCTGACAAGCTCTTCTTCAGTGGGTGCAGGCCTAAGAGGCTTAGAAAGAAACAGATGAAGATCCAAAAGGTAAGGCATGTCTTCTGAGGTCATAAAAGAATATGCAGTACCAGTACGACCAGCCCGAGCAGCTCGGCCCACTCTATGGACAAAAATCTTCGGTTTTGGGGGAAAGTCCCAATTGATGACATTATCGAGCAAAGGAATATCAATCCCTCTTGCAGCAACATCTGTAACCACTAACAACATTGTCTTCCTCGCCCTGAACCTCGCAAGATTGATTTTACGGGCATCATGATCCATATCACCGTAGACAACAGATGCATCTACACCCTCCTTCTTAAGAAGAACATTTAGAAACTCAACATGATGTTTTGTTGATACAAATATCAAAGTCTGCTGATCCGAGCTTATATGTTCTCTGACTAAATAAAGGAGAGAAGCATATTTTTCTTCTTGGCGCAATGTGAAAAACATGAGCTTGAGGTCGGGACTTATTTTTGTCTCTAGATCAAGTCGCACAAGTTGAGGGTCACGTAGCCCAGCCTTGGCAAATTCAGCAAGTGCACTTGGTAAAGTTGCACTGAAAAGAAGAGTCTGGCGATTCTCACTCAAATGTCCAAGGATCTTGTGCAACTGCTCAGCAAAGCCCATCCCAAACAGGCAGTCAGCTTCATCGAACACAACATACTGTACCGTACGCAAGGACATGTCTTCAATCTCATCTAAATGATGCATGAGTCGACCAGGGGTTGCTATTATGATATCAGGATTCTGTGCTAATTCTTCAAATTGACTTTCCATACTATCACCACCAACCAATACACTTGTACGAATGTCTGCATCATCAAAAGAGCAAATAAAAAATAAATATAAACTAACAAACTGTGTACCTGTAAAACAACAAGCAACAATCGTGCAAAACCAAAGGGAGAAGGATAAACCAGAATTTGTCTCTGACAATTTTCTGTGAACTTATTTAAGTGATGGTTTTGAGATGTTAATCTACAAAAATGAACATGCTGACACAGAATTTCTTTACTTATTCATCTATGAAGCTGTAAAAGAAGATGTCGGACTTGTATGTATTACAAGAAATGCATTTATCACACTGTATACTTCTGTAAAAGGAAGAAAGATGAAAAAACCCAATAGATTTTCCCGTGGCATCCCAAATAGCGGACAAAAGAAATAGAGAGAAATAGGACAGGCAATAAATCTACAACCAAAATTATAATGCAAAAAGCAATAGCCAACTCACCAATCAATCATTTCCTGATATGAACAATCACAATTATCAAATATGGTATTCAAGATTTGTATTCTTTTAAAAAATAAGAAGGATAAAGTCAACAAAAATCGTAAATGGAAGAAAAGAAAATCAAAGCATAGTTACCAATAATTCAGACTAAAACGAATAACTAACCAATGGTCACCCATACATTACTATATTACCAACATAATGCAACAAAAGAATAGGCCATTCAAGTGTGAGTTAAAAGTTCCCCATGATTCAGTTCACATGTTCCGTGCATAACCATACTCTGATTTAGTAATTACCACCAACATGGTTCAATTGCAATCAAACAGCATAAAAACCTTTATTGACATCAGAATTTAGAAGTAAAATCACATAAAAGGACTAAATCGGTATCCCGCAGTATTATCATACCTTATTTCAATGGTTGCTACCAACATGATGCAATGGAAATAAAACAGTAAGAGAAACAGGGACAGAGAATCTTATGGGCATGAGGAGCAAAACCATGAGAAAAGGACGAAGTTGGTGTCGGTGAAACCTGTATATCTGCCGAGCTCTTTGGTGAATTTGAAGGTCTGAAGGGCGAGGTCCCTCGTGGGGGAAAGGATGAGGGCTCTGACGCCGCCCTGGGGGACGTGCTCCTTCAGCTTCTCCAGCATGGGGACGAGGAAGGCGGCGGTTTTGCCGGAGCCGGTGCGGGCCATAGCGACGACGTCCAAGCCGGCGAGGATGAGAGGCATCGTCTTGCGCTGGATGGGCGTGGGCACGCAGTACCCCTTGCGTTTGATCCCACGGAAGACATTGTAGCTCAGAGAGAGGGACTCGAACCCTCCAGACTTGGCCGTCTTCTTCTTCTTATTCTTCTTCATCATCTCACCTTAGTCTACCATTGAGAGAGAGAGAGAGAGAGCGTTTTATTTGAAGCTGCAGTTCGATGGGCTTTGGAGAGAGAGAGAGAGAGATTGTGGGCGGCTAGGGTTTTTCAATTTTTCAGGAGTGTTTGGATGAATGTTGTCAGTATCGGAATAGGACCTGTATCGTTTTTTCATACCGTTTGGTATCGGCTTATTTAAAATGAATTTTTTAATAAAAATCATAAAAATAGAAAAAATATTAAAAAAAATTATGAGAAAATTTAAAAATCGACAGGAATGATGTGCGGATTCAATAGTTGCCTCACCAGCTACCGTGTATCGGATTGTTATTAGCAATGTCAGATTAAAATGATGATAGTCTAGCATAAACACATTAATAGTTGTCGGTCAGACAAAACTTAATCAACATGGATGTTAATGGATCTGGTTCAGGATACCAAACCAAATCTGAATGCCTAATTGATATCAGACCCTGTTTGGATGACATCAAATCCAGTTTACAAGAGAAAACTCACTTTGTACACTGACCGGGTGATAGAGACAGAGTTTATAAAATCTGGTTTGTATTCTAAAACCAGGTTTTAGAAAAAACGTTCACCCACTAGTTTTTGTTATACCAACCTAGTGAAAACAGGATTTCAGAAAAGAGAATTCAAGCCTAGAGGCACGTTCTTAAGATCGCTATCTTTAGAACTTCAATCGCCCCACTCCGGAAATTCCGAAGATGCGAAAAAGGGTTTTGTTACGACTGAGTTCCCAGGATACAACTAGGCTTGAACCTCAAGAGAGTCACTGCTTCGCAAGAACAGATGACCTCTCCCACACATGAACTCTGCAAGCCAAACCGAGAAGAAAGAAAGGAGAAAACTGGAGAGTCAGAAATTCTGATATCCAAAAGACGAAGATAGAAGATATTTATAACCTTTTAGAGAGGCCAAAACGTTTTGCGATAAATGAGATTAAAGGCCATAAATCTGACAGTTTGAAAATAGGATGAAAGGTACCTGAACGGTCACCCACCTTTGACTGTCAATCAAAGGCCTCCAAAACCGTCCAACAGTCACAAAGCGCCTTAAACTCAATATAAATGCTATTAAAACCTTTCAAACGGCCAGATGTCTCAAAACCGAAAAATCAAAATGGATATTTGCACCTCATATGCACCTCGCACCGCTGCGAGCGTGCAAAGTGCGCCATCAAAACGCCACATTGCGCCTCAAACGCCCTTGCGCACGCACGCACGCGCGCGCGTGTGCGCGAACGGCGCGTCCGTTGCTGCACGATGCGCAGCAACGTCCGCAATCCACCTAAATACTCAAGGCTTACCAAAGTAAAGAATAGATTACAAACTCTCTATTTAAACCTCTTGAAAAGCTTTTCTCTCTTAGATATGGGACTAAACTTTTCAAAACACTTTTGATAGTAACCATTAATAATTTAAAACTTTCCTAACAATCCCCCACTAGTTTTAAAATATATTTGGCTTGCATAGAAACCTATGCATTAGTGAGAGTGTCTGCATGACTTGAACCCCCACTATTTGAAAGAAAACCTAAATTAACCAAGGTGCTAAGTGGACTTACCTTGAACTTAGCTCCTTATATTGTTAACGGAGTTTTCAATCATACATCGGTTTCCAAAAGTTCGATTGTGTGGATTTCATGTTGACACATTTAGAGCCTTGTGCTTTCCTGGATTCATGAGTGCTCTAGAGAATTGCCAATTCTCATAAGAAACGGCTCACATTTCAACACTCATATAGGTGAGTTTGTCTAGGTGTACTGTAACACACACCTTAGCCTTAAGGCCTACAAACTCATTAAGAGCTATTAGCTCAACCCTCATATTAGTTACAGCTCATGAGCACACATCAGTAATGGGCTTACATAAATATGCTCAATATCTGTCATTCACCAATTCGTTTCCCATTGAACCTATGCATGTGGGATCTCCAACGCTCTAGGTTGGGTATCCTTAGGTGATGACTTAATTGGCTTAATTCCCATTCCCCTCGATGTTTTATTGATGACATCTCTCGAAAGGCCTTTCGTAAATGGGTCTGCCAAATTTTGACATGACTTCACATATTTCAATGAAATAATATTGTCATCAATCATTTGTCTTATAAAACTGTGTCTTAGACTAATATGTCTAGACTTCCCATTGTATTTCATATTACCTGCTTTACATATAGCTGATTGGCTATCACAAAACATTGAAATAGCAGGTATAGGCTTCTCACCTAGTGGAATATCCACTAGCATATTCTTAAGCCATTCAGCTTCTCTACAAGCAGATGCCAAAGCAATAAACTCAGATTCCATTGTAGAATGAGTTATACAGGTCTGTTTCTTAGACCCCCATGCAACTGCTCCTCCTCCAAGGGTAAAAACCCAACCACTCGTAGACTTGGAATCTTCAAAGTCAGTATTCCAACTTGCATCACTATACCCTTCAATAACAGCAGGAAACTCGGTATAGTGAATTCCATAGTCTAAAGTATGCTTTAGATATCTAAGAATCCTGTTCACTGCATTCC